>NW_012267232.1:4779472-4826494 GCF_000151885.1 Dipodomys ordii | reverse complement strand
GGCTTTTTTCTTTTTGCTTATGTGGTGCTGAGGAATCGAACCCAGGGCCTCAGGCATGCAAGGCAAGCGCTCTACCACTGAGCCACCTTCCCAGCCCTCTTTTCACTTTTTATAACCCTATGTAATCAGCTAAGACTTTGATAATCAGCACCTTTCTCTTAGCCTGCAGCTGTAAGATATTATATATTTTTTGACATCTGAAAGCTCAGACTAATGAAAATCTAAACGACAGCAAATCACAGTGACTATTTGAATGCAATTTTTTTTTGTAAGTATTCAAATAGAGTATTCATTGCCTCTTATACAGAGTTTTGGAGAATTCTCCCCAGTCCCTTGCCTTCTTTGGATGAACATTGAGAATCTCCTATTCTGTGGCTGTAATTTTAGAAGAGCTAAGTAGGATCCAGAACCAGCAGATGTGCTGACAGTTGATGTTTTTCATAGTACCAGACATTTCACCAGTATAAACTATGATGTATTACAGAATTACACAAGTTGGTAGGGATTTTTTTTCTTGGTGACTGTAATGCCAAGAGAACCTATTTTACCCCTTCCTTATTTTCCTGCTTAGCTATGCAGCATTACTGCCAAGTGGAGTTTGTATCTTCTAGTATTAGCTAGTAATTTAATGGATAGGGAAAACAGATAAAAGTGGGAAATTTTAAAGGAAATTGGCCAGTTTACCTGCGCTATTTTAGATGCTCACCATTTCATCATTTGGGAGTGAGTTATTACATCCCTCCAACAAATGTTGCATTGCACTTCCCTCATATCCCAACAGGTTCTTTCCAAGAGGGGGAAGGAGTACATCCTGAAGCACATTCCAAACATGCACAAAGATCAGTTTGCCCTGACTGCTTCTGAGGCGCATCTGAAATATATCAAAGAGGCCGTCCGACTGGATGATGTTGCTGTTCATTACTACAGACTGTACAAGGTATAAATGCACCAAATGCAGGGCTTCAGAGAGGCACCACCCTGAACAAGATTTCATGAACTCTCTTGAAAATTGTACTTTCCTTTTAAAAGAGTTTGGTTGAACTGTCCTGGGTTTATCTCAGGTCAGTCTGAGAAGCAATGGTGCTTTTCTTCTAGCTTAGAAGCACGGCAGAGTGTTTTTTATATTTCTAATAGTGAGGTAACAAATGGCTGTTCATTGTAAATCTGGCTTTTCTGTAACTATAGAATGGTTTGATTTATCCTACCCATATTGGCTTTTCTGCTTTGAGGCGCAACATTTGCAACTAGTTTGCTCAATACTGTGTAATGGCCTTCTAACTGAACCCACGCTTGTATTGTGTCCATTAATTTTAAGAACATCACACAACAACTAATGTTTATGGAGTACTGTGCTTATTCACATTTTATATTTGTCTTTTTAAACTTCCTCGTAACTCTGTAAGAAAGGAAATGCAAGCTGGGTGTTGGTAGCTCACGCCTATAATCCTAGCTACTCAGGAGGCTGAGATCTGAGGATCATGGTTCAAAGCCAGTCCGGGCAGGAAAAGTTGGGGCACACTCTTATCTCTCAATAAACCACTAGAAAACCAGAAGCAGTGCTGTGGCTTAAGTAGTAGAGCACTTACCTTGAGCTATAGAGCTAAGGGATAATGCCTAGGGCCAGAGTTAAATTACTCACCTAAAGTCTAAAAACTAAGTGACAAAGCCAGGATTCAGAAGTGTGAATGATATATCAGATACTAGTTGGAAACTATCTCTCTTGATACTAACTGGGATCTAGACCACAAAATTTTGGACTATGTCTGTTATAAAGAAGGAATACTATAAAAATACTATAATAGACCTGTGAGGTAATGAATCTGAAGTAACAGGAATGCCTAGCTCATTAGTGAGTGAACAAAATGTATTGTTTTCTGCCTTATTTGCTGAGGATGCATGCTATTTATTTAGTGAGTACTACTAAGAAAATAAAATCTTCATGCTTGTAATCCTAGCTACTCAGGAGGCTGAGTTCTGAGGATCATGGTTTGATGTCAGTCTAGGTAGGAAAGTCCATGAGATTCTTATCTCTAGTTGAGCACTGAAAAGCCAGAGTAGAACTGTGGCTCATGCAGTAGAGTGCTGTCTATGAGCAAAAAAGCTTCATAGGCAGTGCTCAGGCCCTGAGTTCAAGCCCCAGGACTAGTACCAAAAATAAAGAATCCTCTACTAAAGTAGATATACCTAACTTATCTCTTTTGTAAAACATGTAATTTTCCAAATCTGCTTCCTGTGTGGTTCTTCCATATTACATAGAAAATGGCTTTCTTGTCTGCTTAAAATAAGATAGTTAAAGTATAACTGAAGTAGATGAATAGACATTGTTACTTGATGTTAAGCTGTCATTTCTTGGCAGAATTTAAGTGACAGCCATTAAATGTGCTTCATTTAAGGGTTGCTGGTTGGAGTGGAGAAAAGTTAGAGAAGACGAGGAACCTTCTGAAAAAATTGTTTTATGCTCATTTGCCACTTCATACCTATACAACCAGTATTTTTCTGAACACGATCTTATTTCAGAAAGCAATCAGTTCTGCCCTGAGAAAGACAGTTGGCCAACATTTGGATGGTTGGATTGCTTTCTCCTCTTACACATTGTACTACATGTGCCTTTCTCAACATAAAAAGACATTTCATTTTGTTGTGAAAAACCACTGTCCAAATCATGAAAAATAAGCTGTCTTTTCTTTATGCCAGGCAAAGATATGTTTTCTAAAAATATTTTTTTCCATGTCCATGAAAAAACTGGCATTAAGCCTAATGAAGACCCATATACATAATGAAAATATATTAGTTATTAATTAACTTTATCTTCCATTTTGAACTTCATACTTTAGAAATTCTTATTATAAATGAGCACTTAAAAGTTATGGTCAAATTTGAGTGCATTTTTTAAGCACCAGTACTAGGGCTTGAATTTGAGGCTTTATCCTTATTAGGCAAGTACTCTACCACTTAAGTGATACCCCAAGCCCCCTTTTTGCTCAGATTACTTTTGCTGATAGTGACCTCACTTTTTTTCCTGAGCTAGCCAGGACTGTGATCCTCCTAATTTTAGGCTACCCACCACTCTGGGATACCAGTTGCATGCTACCACACCTTCTTTTGTATTGAGATGGGATCTTGTGAACTATTCTCCTGGACTGATCTGGAACTGCAGTCTCAGCTTCCTGCCTAGCTGGGATGACCCAAGGGCATGCCACAACTTGTAGCTATTCACTGAGGTGGGGTGGTTGGGTGCTGACTAACTTTTTGCCCTGGGCTGACCTCAAACTAATCTCTTCCTCCCAAATAGCTAGTATAATAGGTGTGAGCCACTAGCACCAGCCTTGAGTACATTTTCAATTGTACAGTTTTTCCCTTATGCTTGTTGTGAATTAGTAAACCATACTTTATTGTTTCGCCAATAGAATGTTTTATCAGGTTGGCAAGGAACGATTGAACTTTAAAAAAATAATACAGAGGTTTGAACTGAACAAACTATGATTTGAATAGAGTATTTACTAGGCAGGTCATCTCGCACTTGAGCCTCCAACCCTTTTTTTGCTTTCAATTATTTTTTTGATAGGGTCTCACATTTCTTCCCATGGATAGCCTTAGACCACAGTACTCCTACTCATGCCTTCCAGGGAATACAGATGTGCATCAGGGGCTGGGAAGGTGGCTCAGTGGTAGAGCGCTTGCCTTGCATGCCTGAGGCCCTGGGTTCGATTCCTCAGCACCACATAAGCAAAAAGAAAAAAGCCGGAAGTGGCGCTGTGGCTCAAGTGGTAGAGCGCTAGCCTTGAGCTGAAGAGCTGAGGGACAGCACCCAGGCCCAGAGTTCAGGCCCCACAACCGGACCCCAAAAAAACAAAAAAAAAAAAAACAGATGTGCACCAGTACACATATATGAACTTTGAAAATAAGAAGACTTTTGTTATCTGTGGGCATATTGTGTCAAGGAGACCATCACTGAGGAAAAAAAAAAACTACAAATGCTCAGGATGCAGACATTAGTACTGTGGTAGGAACACTTGATTCATTTTCTTCAATTTGCCACTCAATTTCCACTAAAGATACATAACCTTGCAACATATAGAACATTTCCATTTATCAGTTAAATTAAGCACACTGCATTCTCCTTGGCTTGCGAGAAGGGATTTCCATAAATTTTGACTTGTTTGGGGGCACTGTTTGCTTTTTGAGAGGCAAAATTTTCACAATACACTTGTCTGTAGTATTGGCTTCAGGTTCAAGGAGCTAGGACATTTGCCCAAATTTAAGTTTGATCCATCTCAGACTATAACTATGACATGAGACTTAGGATTCTAACATCTAATAAAAGACTTAAGCATAAAGTAGAAGGTAGACAGCAAAAGAAAACCAGCAAAAATATTTTTGTCTATTGGAGTTTTCAGGAACCTAAATATTTACAATATTGTCAGACATGAGTATAAATAATACGGTAAAAACACTTAAAACTTTGAAATCTAAGGGTTAAAAATGCAGCATTTATCTTTATTGACTTGTAATATGTGCTCAAGATTTTCTGAAATCTTGTAGGAAACAAAGGTAATAGAAAGATGAGGAAATTTATTTTAAGTCAAAAACTTTCTATTTTGGAAATTTTTCTATTTCTTTGGTACTGAATTTTTCATTATAGAAGAAAATGCTTCTTCATAAAATTTTATTCTCACAGGATAAAAGAGAAATTGAAGCTTCACTGACTCTTGGATTGACCATGCGAGGAATACAGATTTTCCAGGTTGGTAAATGAGAAATATGTGTCAAATGGAGTCAACTGTGTTTTGCCCTTAGAGTGAGCCCCTATGGGCTAGCATAATCTCAATAGTCCATTTCCCATTACTGTTTCCTGCCTATCTAGCAAAGATGTGGATGATGAGGATGAATGGGAGTTTCTCAGACTAATCCAACAGTAACCCAATGATTAGCCCAGGTTTATCACTAACAGATCATTAATATCCAACCATATTTCTTTGGTATCATTGATCATCTTTTATTCCCTGGATAACTTTAGTAACTCTGGAAAGAAAATTGTCATTTTAATATGGAGTCTTACCAGATGTTTTAATTTCCACTGTACATTTCTGATCAGATTTGTCCCTGAATAAGCCATAACTGTCAGGTTCGCAGGTGGGATGTGGTTATCCTGCAGCCATCTACCAGGACAGAGGATGTCTTTCTGTAAAATATATAAATATATAAGGGTGTTTTATCTTTGTCATAGGCAAAATACCAATTATTAAAAGTCTGAGTTCCTCATCACATCTCATGAATATCTGAATCTTTTTGACTTTTTATTTAAATTTAAGGATAGGCCAGAAGGGAAAAGCTTGCCTTAAAAAGGCCAGTTAATGTGTTCACACAGGAACTAAAAGCTAAAGAATTTTTCACTAGGCTTTTAATTACTATCTGCACTTCTCCAAAGAGGGTTGAGGAGCTCTTTCAGATTTTAATTGCTGAATTTTGGTTTTCTAAGAGAGAAGTCAGAGCTAGTTTAAAGTATCATTTTTCCTGTTAACTCTGTCTGCATTTTTTAATTCATTCCACAGAATCTAGATGAAGAGAAACAACTACTTTATGATTTCCCTTGGACGAATGTTGGAAAGTTGGTGTTTGTGGTAAGTTTAAAATAACTCATTAAAAGTCCCACAGGATATTTTTGTAAATATCTACTGAGATGTTTATTTTGTTTTATTTTTTAAAAAAATACTGTGTCATACACAACAGTTGTCACTCTTTTAAATAACTAACGCTGAAGGCAATTTCTTCTGTTCTTATCCATAGTATACTTAATTTTATAGCAAGAGAATGTACTAATTTTAATTTGCAAATCTGTTCCTTGCCATGCTACCCTTAATTATGCTGGTGGTGGCAGAAGAAATGTAATGGGAAAAGTATAAGTTGAGTTCATCATATAGAATTACCATTTTAAAAAAATCCTGTCGCAGAGGGATGGGAAAATAGAGAGCCGTAATCACAGAGTAAATTGTTCTTACTATGGAGGTTGTCTGGTTCATTTGGAAGTTATTTCTTTTGAGCAATGAATGAAGAATGATATAAAAAGATGTTCCTATTAATATCAGACTATATAAAACTCATCATTATAAAAAAATCTACAATAAGTAACAGGAAAAGTACTTTTATTTTTAGAATATTGAGACTGATACACTTTTAGAGCAAATTCTTGATTTTTCCCCCAGCTGTTTCTCTACTTTGTCAAATATATATCCATTTTTAGAGTTCAAAGAATTAGTATTGTGGTGTACAGCTAGTGGTCACTGAAATCCACAGTACTGCTATGATAGGAAATAACTGGGAAAAGTACACAAAGAAAGGGGAGGATATGGGATTATAAGCATGTACTCCTACCCTGTAGGCAAAGGGCTTGTATAATTTAAGGGCTGCCTGGCACATAGAATATGGTGCTGACTCCAAAAGGACCTGGGTACTGACCTCACATCACCTTCATTTCTTGGTCATCATTCCATCTGACCTCACTTTCTCTATACATGAAGTGGTACCTGACCTGCTCCCTCCTCACTGGCAACCTGAAAGGATTTGAGCTGTTGGAAAATGAGCACATCATTGCCCCACTCACCTCTTTTGTGGCTCAAATCCAGTAGTAATAGATTGCATGTATGAAGCTGAGTTTCTTTAAGTGCTGGCCTCAGTGCTTCCTATCAGACATCAGCCTTATCTATGGAGCTGGTTAAAGAATATAGATTTATGGATCTTATTCTCATCCCCAAGAAATTTGATTCACTGGGGCTAGAACAAAGTCTAAGGAATCATCTATATACCAGATGATTCTTCTCTCAGCCAACTCATTCCTACCTTAGATTTGTGGTTTTGAGCATGTGACTTTACCTCTCTGTACTTTGGTTTCATTAAAAAATGGCAACAGTTGGTCCTTAAATGAGTAAATAAATGCTTCGTGCTCACTAAATATCAGTTGCTGTTATCCCAGCATTAGAATTAGTAGATCCTTTAAAATGAAAAGGCAGAGGTTAATTCCTTAAAAAAAATCCTTTCTGGGCACTTGTAACTCACGCCTATAATCCTAACTGCACAGGAAGCTGAGATATGAACATTGAAGTTCGAAGCCAGCCTTGGCAGGAAAGTCCATGAGACTCTTATCTCCAGTTAAACCTGAAAAAGCTGAAGGGAAGTGTAGCTTAGTGGTAGAGTGCTAGACTTGAGTACAAAAGCTTAGGGGCAGTTCCCTGACCCTGTGTTCAAGCCCCAGGACCAGCACAAAATAGATGTATGAATGAATAAATAAATGATAAATTATATCCCTTTTTGAGCCACACAAGCCCAAGTTCCTTTGCACTGTTTGAAGTATATTGTTAAAATATACCTCCCCCTCTCCTTGCCCTACCTAATCTAGCTGAGCTTCAATGTATCCCTTTTTGTGACTCTGTAATTTATTATGAGGAAAAGAAAAAAGAATTGATAATACCCCATAACCATGAGGCATTCTTGTTCAGAACTAGAACTTCATGATTCTAGACCTAAAGAGTGAGCTTTCTCCCACGGGTTGGGAGAAGATCTTCACTAGCCATACAGCAGAAAATATACTTAAAACTCAAAAAATTAAATCCCCTCAAAACAAACACTCAAAGAAACAACCACCTCGTTAATAAATGAGCTAATGACTTAAAGAGAGACTTCTCTGAAGAGGAAATAAGAATGGCCAATAAACACATAAAGAAATGCTCAATATCTCTGGCTATAAAAGAAATGCAAATCAAAACAACATTGAAGCCGGGCGCTGGTGGCTCACCCCTGTAATCCTAGCTACTCAGGAGGCTGAGATCTGAGGATCGCCGTTCAAAGCCAGCCCGGGCAGGAGAGACCGTGAGACTCCTATCTCCAATAAACCACCAGAAAACCGGAAGTGGCGTTGTAGCTCAAGTGGTAGAGCTCTCGCCTTGAGCTGAAGAGCTGAGGGACAGCGCCCAGGCCCAGAGTTCAAGCCCCATGACCGACAAAAAAAAAACAACATTGAAATTCCACCGTACTCCAATTAAAATGGCTACAATCAAGAAATCTAATAACAACAGATGCTGGAGGGGATGTGACCAAAAGAGAATGCTACTGCACTGTTGGTGGGAGTGTAAGCTTGTTCAACCATTCTGGAAAGCAGTAGGGAGGTTCCTCAAAAGACTGCACATAGAGCTCTCCACTTTTGGGGAGCAATCCCACTTTTGGGCATTTACCCAAATGACCACAAACAAGGCCATACTAAAGCTACCAGCACAACTATGTTTATTGTGGCATTATTCACATAGCTAAGATTTGAAACTAACCCAGATGCCCCTCAGTAGATGAATGGATCAAGAAAATGTGATATATATATATATATATATATATATGGTAATTCTATGCATCCATCAGAAGGAATGGCATCCATTTGCAAGGAAATGGAAAGATTTCACTCATATTGAATGAAGCAAGCCAGACCCAAAGAAATATAGATCCCATGGTTTCCCTTATTTGCAATAATTAGTGTACAGCTAGGATAATCTTAGCAGATCAGCAGATTAGCTTAATAGCTATGTACATATGACCGTATAAGATGATATTAAGTGAAATGAACTCCAAGTCATGAACATGAGGTTTTTATTGTACTGTGTGATTTCTTGTTTCTTTTGTATGTTCTTCCCATTATGGTATATCTCCTGTTGTCACTGTATTTGATTTTGGTACTCTGGTATTGTATATACATTGATTTGAATTAGGGAAGGGAAGGGAAACAACAGAATAGTGAGATAAAGGACAAGGGGGAAACCAATATAACAGCAATACTCACAAGACAATATGTTGAAAATAATCTGTACAACTCGGAGAGGAGGGAGAGAAAGTAGGAGAAAACTGAGGGGAGGGGTAACAAGTTGGACAAGAAATATACTTATTACCTTACTTATGTAACTATAACCCCTCTGTACATCACCTTGACAATTAAAAAAAAAAAGAGTGGACTTTTTTACATCACCCATTGATGGCATTCTTTCTCTTACCCATTTGTTGCCCCAGCTATCAGCTCCCTTTTTTTATTCAACTGTTGTTTTCCATTTTTTAAGCCCCAAATAGCCTGCATTGTTTCACTGTCATTGCTATTTCCTTCTCAGCCTTTATCATGAACTACAATTGCTTTTTGTTTTATTTACAATCTTTCCCACTGGGATGCACTCCATGAGGGTGGTAGGGGTTTTGTCTGTCTTATTCATTGCTATTTTTCCAGGGCCCCACACAGTATTTGACACAGTATAGCAAATGTTTAACAAATAAGCTTGTTTATCTCTTGCAGAATGTGTCTTTTTGTGTGCTGTTAGGGTTCTGGGCTTGCATCTGAGGGACTTTCATGGTAGGCTCTTCTCTGTTATACGAACACCCTGTCCAAATGGAGAGGCCACAGATAATCCCTAGCTGGCCCATGTAGTCATTGTTTCCTGAAAACCATTGCTAGACACTTTCCAGAATTTTTTTGTCCTCTGTCCTGTAACATCTTTGAAAAGAAGAAACAATTTATTTTCAGAGAATTTTAAAGTGAGCTTTATGTGTCTACTGGAATGTAGTTTTATACGATAAAATGAGAATTTTGTTTCTTGATTCATGATTTTCCTTTACAGGGAAAGAAGTTTGAGATTTTGCCTGATGGTCTGCCCTCAGCCAGGAAGCTTATCTACTATACCGGGTGCCCCATGCGTTCCAGACACCTCCTACAGCTTCTGAGCAACAGTCACCGCCTCTACATGAACCTGCAGCCTGTCCTGCGCCACATCCGGAAGCTGGAGGAAAATGAAGGTATCACAGGGTCCTGGGGGCAGGGGAGGCAGATGGTGCCCCTGCTGGCCCATCTCTGGCCTCTCTATAGTTGCCATGACCCAGCATTTTAAGCTCCTGAAGAATGGTGTTGGAGAGTCACACTCTAGAAACTCATTTGCACTTCTGTTTACATCCAGCACTGGAGGCCCACCAACCACAGCACCTCTTCAGAATCTCTGAGGCTAAAGCTCCCCGCACCTGACTCTAAAATCCTTATAAAAAGCACAAGGCAAGGATTTATCTGCATCCCAGATTTTTATCTACATCTCAGGGCTCTGTGTATGCCTCGACCCAATTAGTGCTGTTATCCACAGCAGTTTGGATTTTTTTTCAAAGTCATTATTCCTTAGGTTAAAGTGACAATAAAGGTAGGTCACAGAAGTGTCTCCAGCCTCTCTAACTGACATCTCAAAGGATCCCAAGTCTGACCCCATAAGAATGACAAACAAAAGAGGGGGACATACTGTTCTGAGGACTTTGTCTACTAGTCCTGTGGGGGCTTTGCTGAGATTTAGTTGGAATGGAGCCTTCTATTTGGGGACCCAGAGTACTAGGCCCTGAAAGGAAGACAGCATAAAGAAGAAGACAGTACTAGAGTTTATAACCACATACTTTAACTACAATATTACTCTCAAGGTTAGCCTCTATTTTGAGTTATGGCATTCTGGGATTCCTCCATTTATCACATCTCAACTTCTAATCCCTCAAAATGCTTTTTCCATATTTACTTAATTTACAGTGTTTCCAATTTATTTTAAAAAGTGATGTGGTAATTCTTGGTGTAGTTAGATCTTATGGCAATCCAATTAGATTAGACCTGGGGCCGGGCTTGGACCTTGAAATGCAGAGGACCTTGAAATGCAGATTCCTATCTTAGGTCTATATCTGAAGCAAGTTTTGACCCATCCTCTTGCCTTCCTTTGCTGCAGAAAAAGGATGAATGTCCTCTCCAAAACAAAATCTCCTGAAAGAAGTTTGTGCATTTAATTGATTTCTCTCAGAAGCTGACTCTCAATCCAAATGGGATCTTGTTTGAGATTCCCTGAGAACTCAGCAGTGATTAGAACATTCCCCCACTCCCCACTGTCTGACACTGAACTGGCTCTGTCTTTGTGAGAATTCCGTGTAACTGTCAGGTGTATTGGCTTCTGCTGCTGTCAGACTTCCAGCTCTTCCCATGCTGACTCATCCGTGGAACAAATATATCTCCCTCTGCTGACATGAGTGTTAAGAAGTCATCAGCTTGGGAGCTGTGAGAATAAAGTGACTGAATTAGGTGTAGAGCCATGATTTGCCAAATCGGCCTCATTCTGAAGTGGCTGCAGTGGCCCAGTGAGAGGTGAGAAATTCATTTATTTCATCAGCTGAGAGAGCTGATGGAATATATTTAGTAAATTATAATTTGGCAATTTAGATGGCCACAGGGAATCCTTTATTGCCTAGAAAAGTTAATGACCCTCCCCTGTAGGTTGGTCTTAAGTTGCAAAGACATTTGAGCCCTACAGGACAGGGCTTTGTCCATTGCTACTAAATACCAAGTGTATTGGGGGCCTACGTGAGTAGTTTATTCTGTGCTCCAGTAATAAAATAGCACAGGATGGGTAATTGACAAATCATGGGAATGCCTTTCTCTCAGTTTTGGCATCTGCTAAGGGCTTCCCTGCTGTGTTTCATCCATAAAGGCAAGGAGAAGAAGCCAAGCTCCCCTTTCACAAGGAACTCACGTCCATAATAACTGTATCAGTCCATCCATGAATTTTACAGCAATAATTACATTTCAACATGACTTTGGGAGGGAATAAACATTAAAGCCGTAGCAGTAGGAGAATGAAGGACTGATAAAGATCTGACTTGGAGCTTTTATTTCAATAAATTCAGATGTATTCCTCATTTGTCCCTGAAGAGGTAATTTCAGGTCTAAAGACCAAAGGTTTTCTGAACTGTATTTGGTCTGAATTCTTTTATCTCCCTTACATATATGGGCTTTATATATAGGCTTTATGATTTCAACAAGAAAAGCCCTGTTCTTGCCATTTATTTCATATAGACTGTTTTTCTCCAGTATATTTCATTTAGAGTCACCTTGTCTAAGGCACTGTTGAAGTATTTCATAGTAGTAAATGATCACAGAATTCTTCCGTAGCATTTAAAAGAGAAGGAAAAACATGCCTGTGTCCTTAAAAAATTGAGTAAACAGAAACCAGAACATATTCTTAGGTCCTAGGTCAAGAGGTCACATTTATTACACCCAGTTCTAAAGTTATATGTGAAAGACTCTGGTCTCTGGGCTTTTACAGCAGAGGGAATAAAAAGCCTACGGGCATGTTGATGACTTGCATGGTGATACTGTGTTGATTTGGAAAAAGCTAGCTTCTATTCTGCATCCTGGCCTCTTCCCTTCTCTGGTGAACCGATGGTGATCATACTGCAGGGCTGCATTCAGACTTCAGGACCACACGTGATTTCACTCCACCAACAAACAAGACTGTTGTATCTATTAATGATCAGGCTCCTGAGAATCCAGTTACTCTACTAGGTAGCAATTTCTAAAATAACATCCACCTAATAGTCCCCACATGTGCTCCATTTTTAACATTTTAAAAATAATATATCTTTTCTCATCAGTATTAAAAAGGTAGGGAAACTAATCTGTTACTTATACATTTTCTGAAACACAAAAGCAATTTTTTTATGTCCATTGTGTTCCTACAGCTCAGTTGTAACTTTGCACCTTAATGTATATGTGTACTTTAGTATTTGGTAAGAAGGGCTTTCTCATGTCTGGCTTTCCAATATCTGTCTGTCTGACATCCCCATTGAAACTTAAGTGCAATAAATAACAACATGAACTTGCTAAATCAAAGTAATTTTATTAATCAGAGGTCAATGGAGTATAAATAATCAAACTAGTAGTTTTATATTTCTGTTTTATAAATAGGTGATAAAGGCTCACTATTTCAGCCTAAATGGAGGAAAACTCTCTTATATCAAAGAAAATCTAAAGAGTCTGAAAGAAATTTTCAGAACAGTTTTATCTTAAATTATATTGAGCAGTTAGAGGTAGCAATGGACCACATTTAACAAGTGGAAAAATAAAGTGAAATGTAATCATCATAATTCTATTTATGACATAGTCTTGTATATCAGTGTTTTTGAATTGTCTGTAGAGAAGGACCAGATTTTTTTTTAATCCATGCTGTTGAACGATACTTTAGTAGAAAACACCATCACATTAGTATTTGTCATGGTAGTATCACCTTGTTCTAGAAGTTTTCAAGTATTCTAGACTTACTTCATTGTGGAACAATAGCCTTTGGAGACAAGAAATAGTCTGTGACTACACTTTGAAAAGCACTTTTCAATATTTGAAGCTTCAGACTCGGCAATTCACAGAGTCCTACCTTCCCCCAACCTTGTACTGCTGTGTTGGTTCCATTCATGTTGCAGTCTTCCTTAGTCCTCCAAGTTCTCAGCACTTCTCCGTCACTAGATACACAGTGGGAAATCACACCTGCTCTTGGCCTGATGGCTTACTAAGCCGGCCACCCTTTCACCTGTCTTTGTCGAATCTGATGATTTCTGTTTTCACCACAGAGAAGAAACAGTACCGGGAATCATACATCAGTGACAACCTGGACCTGGATATGGACCAGCTGGAAAAGCGGTCACGGGCCAGCGGAAGCAGTGCGGGCAGTGTGAAGCACAAGCGCCTGTCCCGTCATTCTACTGCCAGTCACAGCAGCTCCCACACCTCAGGCATTGAGGCTGACACCAAGCCCCGGGACACCGGGCCAGAGGACAGCTACTCAGGCAGCGCCATCCACCGCAAGCTGAAGACTTGCAGCTCCATGACCAGCCATGGCAGCTCCCACACCTCAGGGGTGGAGAGCGGCGGCAAAGACCGCCTGGAAGAGGACTCACAGGATGATGGTAACAGCCATGCCCCATCACTGGCTCCCTTCTTTCTGTAGTCTTTTCACTTGCTGGTTCTGTGGAATTCATGTCTGGGAGCAACTTAAGTCATGCAGGTAGAAAAGAGGTGTCTTACTGTCTGCACAGTGATTTGGTTGAGTTGTTTGTGTTTGTGAATAGAGCATGCCTCCAGTTAATGTCTTTTGCACCCATAGGCTTGACTATAGGAAGGAAGTAAAGTGGAGCTTACTCTTCTCATTCTCAGATTAAATAAGGCTGGAGTTAGGACCATAGAGTGAAGGGCAGAGATATCTTGAACTTCTGCCTCCTGGCCTAAAACAAACAAACAAAAAGGTTCTCTTGGGGCTAAGGTGGTAGAGCACTAGCCTAGGAATAAAAGCTCTATACCCCGAGTACTAGTCTAGGTCCCAGGTTTAAAAAAAAGAGAACTCTTTCTGTGAGCCAGAAATATTTGATTCTCAGACATGCAGTTAATTAGTAAAGTATTTCTTAAGGGCCTCCCATATAGCCAAAGTATAGGGGAATATAAAAGGAATATATAAAAGGAATAACATCCCTAGCTGCTAGGAGCTTAAGGGGATAAGACAGGATCTATGGCTTGTGTCGGCCAAACCTAGCATTTGTGTGACTTTCTAAAGTTCTTTACTGTCTCAGATAAATGCTATTATATTTAAGTGTGTGAAAACAAATACTGACTCTTAAGGAAAATTGCAGAACTGTTTGATTTGCCTTAATTTCCCTACAACCTAAATGGATATCAAAGCAAGTAATTAAGTACCCTGGGGGGCAGCTGTTGGCAGTGAGGAACTTCATGCATGTCTCCTTTGCCTTGTCAGCAGCCCTTGCTAGGCAAATGGCCCATTGAGCTCAGTTTGCCCTTTGTCATCTTGGTAGGATCATAGGTTTTCCTCTTTATTAAAAAATTAAGAAGAATTGATAAATCATGATATTAGAGGTTATGCAGAGAACACAGCAGTACTGAGAAAAGAAAAGGAAAGCAAATAGCAACCTTGGAATTGCCTCTGGAGTTTCCTATTGAGGAAGAGTCTCATTAGCAAATTAATTTTTCATTTCATTTTTTGGTGGTACTGGGGTTTGTGTTTGGTTGTACTGGTACTCAGGGCCACTCACTTGCCAGACAGGTGATCTACTTCTGAGTTGTACCTCCAATAGCAAATTTATTTTCAACTATGAATGTTTATATGACTTTCTACCCAAGAGGACTGTGTTCTTTACTGCTGTTTGTGTCACTGAGTATCGTTTCCTCCTTCTGTGTCAGAAATAGAGATGTTGGTTGATGACCCCAGGGATCTGGAGCCAATGAATGAAGAAGAGTCTCTGGAAGTCAGCTCTGACATGTGCATCTATATTACAGAGGACATGCTCCTGTCCAGGAAGCTGAACGGACATTCTGGTGAGCTCTTAGAGCAAGCTCTCTCCCTGAGATAGTAGATTATCCTGGACCCAGTGATAGGTGCCTCCAAAAATAGAAGGAAAGAGAGGGAGCTGTAGATCAGAGCAGCCATGGAACAAGAGCCACTCCAGGCCACTGTGTTAAACTGCAGGGCAAGTGCCTTGAATAGAAGAAAAGAAGAGAAACCACCTAATGCATCTGGAGTGGATCTTGGAGATTCTCCAGTCTATAGAAGAATCGATACATTAGAGAGACAAGTGCTAGAAACAGAAGTCAGGCCTCCATGTCTGGGAAGGAAGATATGAGAGCAGCCGGCTTGTTCTTCATATATTTCTGTGTTTGCTTTTATAAGACTATTCATTTTGTAATTTTAAATAGAAATGATAGGATTTCTCTTTTTAAAATGATGCACAAGCATATTTATTGAAATTTATAGTAGCAACAAGAGGAAAACAATGAATGGCTGCTATCATCTGTTCGCATAAGAGAAAGTTATATATAGGCCATTACATGTAAGCTTTTTAAGCAATATATAATAAAGATGAGAATACTACAGAGTATACCAAAGTATTATTTATAATAACAAAATAATATTCTAGTCACCTTTTCTCTGGATGACAGGGTTATAGATGATTTTATGTTCTTCCATGCATCGTTCTAGTTTTCTAGTTCTTGACCATGTGAGCCTATAGGCACTGTTTTGGAAATACTCACTGTAGTACTTTATATCTAGTAGATTGCGTAGAGATGAGGGAAACTACTGTCCTCTTTCCTGTTGAAATATACTGGGAATGTGGTCTGAGCCTTGAGCACCAGCCTTGGCTCTAACTTTTTCAGTGGTAGATATGTGTTTGGAGAAGAGTACTTGCAGACACCATAGCCAAGGGAGCATCTGCCAAGGAATCTTTAGAGAAACCACACCACATGCTAGCCAGTGCCCAAGCCTTTGAGTTCCGATGAAGATTGGTTCCTGTGAAGATTTAAGGATCTTCCAGAGATGTGGGCCTTTGTGCCTCCAGAAAGTCTTGCAAAAGAAGTGCGTACCAAACCCCAGATGTGAGCAGCATAACCTGAGAGTATTTAAACCATCTATGAGTAGCCAGGCATGCTTTCACATCTGTTTCAATTAAACTAATTGTTGAACCCTCAGTATATATATGCAAGGCATACATTAGACTGTTGTTAATGCAACCTTCAATATATGCAAGGCATATGTTAGACCAAAATGTTATGCTACCAAACAGTAAAGGAATGGAACAGAAAAAGCTATTTCAAAAAAAAAGAAGAAAGAAGAAAAAGCTATTTCTAAATGCTACTAGTAGCTGACTAAAAGATTACCAAGGTCCTTTTCATTTGTACTTTTCAGTAGAAGCCATTTAGCCTTGTGAACCTAGGACTTGACTTGCTTACTTTTGCTTCATCCATTAGCAAGAAAAATGTCAGTGGTATTCACTCATCTCCAGTGAATCATTTTGACTTCTGAAACATTTTAAGGGTTGCTTCACTCATATGCTTGCAGAGAAATATCAACCCTAGATTTCTGTCTGAAAATTTAACAGGTTTTCCCTAGGCCCGGATGTGATTAAGAACTATGCTGATCTCAGAGACCAGTACTGAATTCTCACCATGACCTCCATTTTGAGCCCTCCCCACAGTGTCTGCATCTCCCAGCAGATGCTCCTGACCCTTCACTTGCACTCACTGTCTAATGGCCAGGAAAACACTAGTGAATAGCTGCTTTTGTCAGCCCAATTTCATGAGAGAAGACTGAGACTGAGGGAGATTAAGAAACTGGCCAGAATTTTCTGGTCAAAATCTAGCTCAGACCTATCTGACTACAAAGATCTAAGTTCTTACCCACTGCATTTCCCCAGCAAACCAAACCTACGTGGCTGTATCCGTGTTAGTGTTAGTGAGGTGTGGAGTGGGGGATGGTCTTTTACCAGGTAAAGATAAACACTTTGCACCTACAGTCTTTGTCTTTACTTCTGTCATAAATGAGACTGTAAACTCTTTCCTGGACTCCCCACGACTATTTCCTACAAGAGAATCGGTGCTATCCTGCTTGTCAGTCACCAAAGAGCCACAGTGAACTCTATAGTACTGGTTCTGTTTGACATTCCCAGGAGCTGTGTATGTCAGCATATGTGGGAAGAAGTGGGAAGAATTTGAAATATCCACTGTTTGTCTCTCTTTTACCTCAGGATTGATTGTGAAAGAAATTGGTTCTTCCACCTCCAGCTCTTCAGAAACAGTTGTCAAACTTCGTGGCCAGAGTACTGATTCTCTTCCACAGGTACTGAAACTTGTAAAGTAGTAACTAGAGCTATGGGAAAATTTTAAATACATTCTCATTTTATTCTGATTTTTCTGCTAGTTCCATTTATGTTGGAATTGGTTTTTCTTTGGATAAATTGTGTACGTGATTGCTCACGTGGTATCAGTGGAAACTTCAAATAGATTAGTTGTATGTGTGCAAGTATGATACATGGCTGTGTCTGTGTGGCATTACTGCCTCTTTGTGAGTGTGTTATGGCAGAAATGTTTACACACCTGGCTACTTCTTTAAGATGGAATTTTCAGAGTATGGTAAACCAGAGCATGATGATCTGGTTAAGCTATTAAAATGTCAAAAAGTATGTATATAATTTTCTGAAACTCATGGTTTTACCATTTGGATTTCATCTATAGCTAGCACCCATTGCTACTTTCTAAGCACTTCCTCCTCTGTGCCTCTCATTCATTCATTCAGTGATGTTGAGGATTAAACTCATAGCCTCACGTTTACTAAGTAGGTACTCTACCACTTAGGCCACTGTGCTAGCCCCTTTTTGTGTTGGTCATTTTCAAGATAGGGTCTTGGATTATGCTTGCGCCAGCCTGGACTGTGGTCCTCCTATCTATCTGTGCTTCCCTTTGTCACTGGTATGACACAAACAAGCGCCACTTCATCCAGCCATTATGCTTCCCCCATATTGTTGGATGAAAGATATGCACCACTGCACCCAGACATAGATCGAATGGAGTCTGATGAACTTTTCTGCCTGGTCTGTCTCAATCACAACAATCCCTCGATCTCCCTCTGCCTCCCAGGTAGCCACAGTTACAAGCTTGAGCCACCACACTCAACCCTATACCTCTCTTTCTTGGGCTGTGTTGTTTTTTTCCTTTCTAAAATACAATTTTCTTTCTGTCTCTGGCAGTCTTTGTTCCTACTTTTAACTCCTTTCCTTTTTTTTTAATTTAATTTTTTTGTCCAGGTGATGTACAGAGAGGTTACAGTTACATATGTAAGGTAGTGAGTACATTTCTTGACTAACTTGTTACCCCCTCTCATTTTCTCCCACTCTCCTTTCCCCCAACCCTCCCCAAGTGGTACAGTTCATTTCCAACATATTGTCTTGTGAGTATCACTGTTGCACTGGTTCACCCTGTGTCCCTTGTCTCACCATTTTGTTGTTCCCCTTCCCTTCCCTAATTGAGATAAATATATATATATATAATACCCAGGGTACCAAAATCAAATATAGTAACAACAAACAGAGGATATACTATAGGGGGAAGAACATGCAGAAGAAACAAAAAAAAAATCACATAGTACATTAAAAACAACAAAGAAAAACTTCTTGTGTAAGTGTCTTGGAGTTCATTTCATTTAGCATCATCTTATATGGTCATATGTACATAACTATTGAGCTATTCTGCTCATCTGCTAGAACTATCCTAGACATATACTATTACAAATGAGGGAAACCATGGGATCTATGTTTCTTTGGATCTGGCTTACTTCACTTAATATGACTTTTTTCCAAGTTTTTCCATTTCCTTGTGAATGGGACAATGTCATTCTTTCTGATGGAGGCATAGAATTCCATTGTGTATATATACCACAGTTTCTTCATCCCTTCATCTACTGAGGAGCATCTGGGTTGATTCCATATCTTAGCTATGGTAAATCATTCTGTAGTGAACATAGTTGTATTGGTAGCTTTAGTGTGGCCTTGTTTGTGGTCATTTGGGTAAATGCCTAGAAGTGGGATTGTCAGGTCATAGGAGAGCTCTATGTTTAGTCTTTTGAGGAACCTCCATACTGCTTGCTTTTAACTCCTTTTTTTTCCTTTTCTATTTCCCCTTTCTTTCCTTTTATTTAAAGTAGCCATACTTTGAATATGAGCATGTTGTTTTTTTTCTCTCTGAAAACTAAGTATTCTGCAAGCCTATGTATACATGAACAGGTCTTCTTAGAGCCCAAGCACTAGAGCCAGACTCGCTGCATGACACCCAGCTTTGACCTCAGTGTTAACTGCTGAACAGCAATGTCCCTATGGCCCAGCCTGAGGGCAGATTCTGCACCTCTAACATAGGGACATTAGTGTGTGTGCCTTGGGGGCTTTTGAATGGTTCTGTGTGTGAAAGCCTGTTGTAGCCTGGAAACACTCCATCAGTAAGAGCTACCATTCTGTGTGGGAGCTGCCACTCAGTTGTGCTACTTCTAACAAAATATCCTCCTGGAACTTCTGCCTAAAGCGAAAGTAGCATCTCATTCTAACAAGATTATCCTTTGTGGTTCTCAGCAGCAGAAGCTTAGAGGTATAATGGTGATTTTCTTTAACCCATTCATGTTACTATCTAATCCATGAAAAACCTTTTTATACTTCCTACCAGTACCACTTCTCGGAATAATGAGGTTGAAAGTCTGTCACCTGTTACTTGGCTCTTTGAGGGCTCAGGAGCTTCCTTTGTCCCCTAGTGATTCTCTCCCAACTTCTTTTGTACTCTACTCAAAAACTGTGGCTCTTTAAAACATCCTTCTTCAAACTGTGTTTCTTGAGTGATAATTGGATTATTTTTTTCATTTCTTACTAAAATAACAGACATCTGCATAAGAGTGCTGCCACAGCTTAGTGCAAAAAAACTAATGGTAGTGTTTACCTTTTATTTGAAGGTAATTGCTCAATTTCTGAAATTCTGGGGATAGATTCCTGTGAGATTTGTATCTTTGTTTAATTTATCTATAAAATGGAGAGAATAAGGAATAACATGCCTTGTAGAACTGTAAGAAAGTTGAAGTCGCTTATACACACTATTTAAGTCAGCACATAGTGTTCAGTAAATGTTAACTGACATTGGAATTGGTAGTGATAGTAATGGTTTTATATTTCCCAGAAACCACAGGTTGGAAACCACTTTGTGACACATAATATATTATGCAGCTTACCTCTTTGCAGGGCAAATACAGTCACCATTCCGTTATTCTTAAAATTGTCTCAACTTTTCCTTCTTTGGCAGACTATATGTAGGAAACCAAAGACTTCCACCGATCGACATAGCTTGAGCCTTGATGACATCAGACTTTACCAGAAAGACTTCCTGCACATTGCAGGTCTGTGTCAGGACACTGCTCAGAGTTACACCTTTGGGTGTGGCCACGAACTGGATGACGAGGGCCTCTACTGCAACAGCTGCTTGGCTCAGCAGTGTGTCAACATCCAAGATGCGTTTCCAGTCAAAAGAACCAGCAAATACTTTTCCCTGGATCTCACTCATGACGAAGTTCCAGAGTTTGTTGTATAAAATCCACCTGCCAGCCGCCGTTGCAGACAGCTTTGCTGCCTGCCAGAGACTGTGGAAGTCCTGGGTTCTTTACGGATTACTTGTGCCATATTTTCTTCGCCCCAAACATAGCTCTTTCTTTATAATATTTGTGACGGAAACAAAAGCCTTGGGACAATTGCACTTTAAGTATTATGCAGATGTAAAAGAACTACCGAGAATGTACAGCAAGACAAGTGCCCAGATGTGTGTTGACCCTTCAGAAGGAAATGTGCTTTACTGATTACCAAGCCTTAGACTACTGGGCTGTGGTGTTTGTTCAGCTGTTGTTTTTCAGTTCAATTACATTTTTTTTAACTTCATGAAAAAATGTTAGGCTTATTTGTTTTCTTGTATTTTTTTTTTTACTACTCCCTTGTGAAGTGCTTGTTATTTGAGGGAGGAGTGAGGGAAGGTCTTCTCTTCTTTGAATGAAGAGATGATTGCTTAATATACAGCTGTTGCTGCCTCACAAGCTGTCCCAAAGTGAACACTAACAAAATGGTCATGATCACATGGTTCTAGCAAGCCAAAGATGCTCTGAGCAAGAGAAGATGTGGACTAAGCAACAACCAGAAGACTGTGCATGACTTTTCACCTGTCAGTGCCACGGTATCCTTCTTGCTCTTCCAGAAAAGTCTAGGGTTCAGTTGAGTTCCTCACCTGAGTAACAAATCTGCTGTGTTCACGGCAGTGCATTTTGAGGGTTTACAAACCTGGCATTTGTCAGAGTGATAGAAATGTCTTAGAAAATGTTTATGCTTTGTGATGTTTGGTTCGTGTTGTTTTTCGGTTATCAAGAACAAATGAGAGTAATGCTAGTTTCTTCTTGATCAAAATACTTTATATATGTATATGTCGTACATACATAAATATGTGGGATTGTGTGTGCTTATGTTTCAAGCTCACTGACTCTTCATTTTGGCTTCCATGACTATCTTGTATACCCAGTTCCTTTTTTAACATTGAGACTGTCGCTGAGCACTGAGTGAATGATGCCTAGACAATCACTTGATACGTGCAGTTAAGAATGACTTCTTTCTCATGTGCCTTGGGCCATGATTCTCAACTCGTATTGCATAGTAGAAATTTTTGAGGAGCTTTAACAAAAATAAACCTTGATACCTAGGCCCCACTCCAGACCAATGAGAACAGCCGTTTATGGGTGGGACCAGGAAAAATGGCCTTTTTGTCCTTTCGAGTTTTTCAGATGGAGTTAATATTGCAACAGAGCTAAAGACCACTGATCCAGAGGGTGTCTTTTTTTTTTATTAATTTTGAAGTCCAAGTATATAGAAAATGCAGCTGTATGAAAGGGCCATTGGTTAGACAGTTACTGCAGTGCTGCTGTGATGACAGATCATGAAATCAAGTCAGGAGGATGAATGCTCAACCTGTGATGTACAGTGAAAACGTTGCTTGAATTTCAAGAGAGAACTTCATAGCACAATGTCTTTCTATGAGATATTTTTAATGATTTAGTATTTTACAACATTTGTTTACCATATTTTGATACACCATTTTTGCTATCTGCCAGGTTTTATTAAAAAAAGATCTATATATTATTTTCTAAAGAAACAGTCATATTTTTGTACAAAATTCTGTTTTCAAGTAACAAAGAAGTAGATTTAGGGGACTGCAGAACATAGGCAGTGTTGTTGCCGTGGATGGGAATCAGTATTATTGAAAAAGGTGGCCACACAGCCCGCCCTGTGCTGTCTCTGAGCACGTTACACGATCCACAGAACTTCATCCAGAAACTGACACTTCAAAAGGAAATCAAAGTTCTGTATAGTTCTGTATTCATGAAATTATTTTGTTTTTGTAAAGCGCTTTAAAAGAACCAAAGTTTCAGATATCAGAATGTATAAAAGTATCTCAGTCTCTATAAGAGGGAATAAAGTATGAAGGGACCATTTAATGGCTATTCCACTTCTGAGTCATTAAATAATCCAACATTTCCTATAGATCCTGGTGAAGTTTGTGTTGGACAGAGCCCAGATAAAAATGCAGTGCATTTCCTTAGCTCTTAGCATTCTTGCAAACATAAAGAACAAAGAAAACATTATTTAATTGAACAGGTAGTGCTTTATACTTTATTTTCTCTCAACATCAGCCAGAACCAGGTTTTCAGGGTTTTGCCAGTATTGTTGGTGGTTTTGCACACCTTCTTTCTAATTGGATTTATGAATAATCTTAGGGGTTTTCAAAAGTAGAAGATGCAAGGGAACATTTTTGCCTTTTGATCCACTGTTTGCAGCAAGATTATATATATATATATATATATGTATGTATATGAAAATCAACTTTGAATAATCTACCTTTTGTATTTGGAGATTGTTTTAAAAAAATAAAAAAGGAAAAGAAAAGTATGAAGCTGTTATTTATTCTGCATTAGTTACATTTCCATTGCTAGTATACCAATTTGGTATGTGTTGCCTCTACACGTCATCTACAATTGTATTTACAACAATGAGCTTTATATCTACATTTACTGTAAATAGTCCTTTCTGTGAAAGGATCATTATACGGGGATGATACCAAAAGTATGTAAAAAGAGACTGCATTATTTTGTAATTATTTCTTATAGGTGTTTCATGGTAAGAATAGTAGTTAATAAAGTTCCTTTCATTGCCTTTGAAATGTCTTTTATTATTAGTGTTCTCAGTGGAGCAAGCATGAAGAAGTGATTGTGTTGTGTGGTTTTCTGTCCCATAATGGAGCACAGTGAAGGACATAAGGGACGCACAGGATAAATTCCAAGCACAGCAGCCTCAGATGGTTATAGACACAGATGACACCAAGCACTACCATGTGCCAAGCCCTGTCACACGTATTAAAACTGTCTATGTTATCCTCCTTCCCACCAGGCAGATAATGCTGCTGCTGTCAACTTGGAGGCATACGAACCTACAGGGAAAATCTAGGAGGTGGTGTGTTAGTCAGCCACTATCCTAGTCCTTGTATGGGGCTAAACACACTGCTTTTAATTTGGTTTTGTTTTGTTTTTTCTGGGCACTGTTGGTCCATGCCTATAATCCCAGCTACTCTAGAAGCTGAGATCTGAGGAACATGGTTTGAAGCCAAAAGGCAGGAAAATTCACAAGACTTTTTGTGTGCTAGTTGGCTTGAACTCAAGGCCTGGGTGCTGTACCTGAATTACTTTTGCTTAAGGCAGAATAAATACAACCCTATCTCTACTTCAGGCTTTTTTTTTTTTTTAATTGGGGATAAGAGTGTCACGGACTTCGCTGCCTGGACTGGTTTAGAGCCACTATGCTTAGATCTCAGCCTCCCGAGTAAAAGCAAGCAGTTGCTTTCACAAGACTGAATGTGACACATTCACATGACATAAAGGAAATTGCCCAGCACTGTGAGTCTATAGGTAGGTTCTGAAAAATCCCTAGCTTTTTCCAAAGGGAAATCCATTACTTCCTTTTCACTCAGTTTTTCTTGACTAAAAGATGATGATTCAGAGAGCTGTTGGAGAACTAGTGAGGCAGTGGGTAAAATCTGCCCCGATGAACAGGTGAGAGAGGGAGGTTTCAAAGTTTCTACCAGATATTTAGCTGGTATGGAATAGCTACCTTTGAACATTTGGAAGCCAGTCTACCAAACCAAAGTTTTCCACTTAGGACTTTTGCAGAATATCTGGTAAAGTTAAGTATATTGAAGTCGATGGAAGAAAATGTCACTGAGGCATTTGATACTCCACACATATAATCTTCACAAGCCTTCAAAGGACAGTTAACCTCATTGCATAGACCCAGACCCTACAGTTAGCAGAGGAGAAGAATTTTAAACCCAAGTATGTCTCCAAATGCTTTTTCTATTACATCTGCCATACTACTCTAGTGCCCGTAGTGAGAGCTCAGAACCTAACAGAGAAGACACACTTCTTTGATAGGAAAGTGAAATTTATTGGGGATTTCCAGTCTTTTTGAGACACCTGCGACGTGCCAGACTCACAGGGCATTGCTTAAGCACGGAGGCAGTAAGGACCTGAGGATGGAATTGGGAGGCCGAAAGATCAGGGATAGCTTGCATCTGTCCCTGCAGAATTAGAAGCTAGAGATGACAGCAGTCATTCAGGGACCTGTGAGGAGTCCTGGGGACCCGCTGTTAGTGTGAGAAAACAGTCTAGTCACGTAAGGCCTTGGGTCCCAGATGAGACATCAAAAGAGTTATAAAAGCAAAAGGGTGATGTGCTTGGGATTTGACAGAAACAATAGGTGCTGTTCCTGCAGCAAGTGGAGGGGCAGAGAGGGTAGAGATACAGAGAGGGGTATGTATTCAGGGGCTGGCAGCAAGGAAACACCACACACACACACACACACACACACACACACACACACACACACACACGCAGAGTTGTCATCTCTAAATACTAGAGAAATAGGCAATTTTCTTGTAGTTGGCCAAATTCTTGGAAAGACTAAAGTACTGCTTTCTCTTATAAATTGAAACCTATTTTGCATGTATACATTATTAAAAATTGGCACAATGACAGCTGTGTCTCTAGTCTGTAACATGGTTCTTAACTGACTGCACATCAGAGCAACCAGAGAACATGGCGGCCCGGCACAGAGCTTGGAAGTGACTAAGCCTGGCATGGTTCGGCAGGTTATGCTAATGCACACCGGACCTGCAACCCACAAGTCTGTCACTGAGCATGAGCAGTGTGAGTGTTCAGCCCAACCCCATATATGTTCTAATTCAGTTCGTTTTGTGAGCATGGAGTTACTCTCTTTTGTCCATACATCATCTGTCAGAGAGTGGACCAAAGTTGAAGTAGATCCTTGAACTCACGGCTTCAGGAAACTGGGATGCACCTCTGATCTGTAACTCAGGGTTTATACACATGGGGCCATTGGGATAAATAGGAGGTTGGAACTATGGAAATAAAGTCACATGGGTTTTATATCCTTTCCTGTCAGTTTTCTTTGCCTTATTTCTCAGATGTTTCCTCTAAGTTGATCCCCACACAGACGTAATGAAAATGAGTAAGCCGAATCCATTCGGTCTTCAATTTGTCAGACCTGCATTTGGAGCTAATAGAGGAGCCGACTTCTGTGAAGCGCTGCTTCACTGCGTTGAGCCATTGCAGGTGAAGTTATACACTCTCAAGAGATTAATTGAAGTCTTAAACATGGAGCAGCTATAATTAACTATCTCATTACTTAGGGTGGGTGTTTATCCATCTGGTGTCAACTATTAATCAGTCGAGGTCTCCGTTTATTACTGTCATGAATGCAAGAGATGGATTTCATTAGAACAGACAGCTCCCAACTTAGGAAGGAATGCTATTCCAAGTTTACTGCTAAATTGGCTGGTTGACATTTAGAACACACGTCCCCAACTTCCCAAAGCCACAAATGCTTGTTTAACCCAGAGATATTATTAGAGATATTTCTCCCTTGTGCGTTAGTAACCATCTGTCATAAGAAGAGGACCATGGCATAAACAAGGTAAGTGGAGGGACCACCACCTCCCAATGGAAAGTGATAATAGACCTTGAACACTGAACACTTTGATCTCAGGTGTTGTGTCTCTATGTTCATCTATAATGAAAGTAGGAAAGGGAGAAGCCTGGCTGGGAAGGTGGCTCAGTGGTAGAGCGCTTGCCTCACTTACATGAGGCCATGGGGTCCATTCCTCAGCACCACATAAGCAGAAAAAGCCAGAAGTGGTGCTGTGGCTCACGGGGTAGAGCGCTAGCCTTGAGCTGAAGAGTTGAGGGACAGTGTCCAGGCCCAGAGTTCAAGCACCACAACCAAAAAAAAAAAAAAAGGAAAGAAAGAAGAAAAGAAAGAGAAAGAGAGAAGCCATGCTGGATGATTCAGCTCTAAGCCAGCCTGTGGGGCCAGTCCTCTCCATTTGTGTCCTCTCCACACCACAGCTGGAGTATCTGTCTTCTGTGTCACAGATGTGAGAGGAGGACAGCCTACTAGCCAAAGGAGAAACACCACCAGGGGCTTAAGAATCCTGAAAAAAAGGATCCACAAACCTTCCATGGATGTCTTTAGGGAAAAAAGGCGGGGGGGGGGAGGGGGGGACGCGCCCAACCCCACTACCGGGGGGGGGCAAGTGCTATGGGCTCACACCTGTAATCCTAGCTAATCAGGAGGCTGAGATCTGAAGATCACAGTCCGAAGCCAGCACAAGCAGGAAAGTCCATGAGACTCTTATCTCCAATTAGTCACAGACAAAAACAGAAGTGGAGTTGTGGCTCAAGGCTAGTGTTGAGTGTAAAAAAAAAAAAAAGCATAAGAACAGTGCCCAAGCCCTGAGTTCAAACCCCAGGACCAGCACAAAAATAAATAAATAAAAAATTTGTACAGGGAGGATTTTAGAATTCTGTGAAGAATGTGGGAAAGTTTGGTGAGACATACATAGAATAAGCAAATGAAAAGAAAAAGCTGTTAACTCTTGAAAAACAAAATGTGGAAGAAAAATGTATGAGCATAGTCTACTACATAGCTCAACAATTAACATAGTTATATTGCTAACACTAACAATATCAGTGTCACAAAGAAAGAAATGAAGAAAGGAAGAGAAAAACAAAAGGCTTAAGTATTGAACAGAGAAGGAAATACTGAGTGAGAGCAAGTGAATTTGGATTAAAAAGGTGATCTGCCACCATTTATAATAGGAAGTCAGTAACATCCTAAAGTGGAAAATCACTTAGAAGTAGTATAAAAATATTATAAAATATTCTTGGGGCTGGGAAGTTGGCTCAGTGGTAGAGCGCTTGCCTTGCATGCCTGAGGCCCTGGGTTCGATTCCCCAGCACCACAAAAGCAAAAAGAAAAAAGCCGGAAGTGGCGCTATGGCTCAAGTGGTAGAGCGCTAGCCTTGAGCTGAACTGAGGGACAGCGCCCAGGCCCAGAGTTCGGGCCCCATGACCAGACCCCCCCCCAAAAAAAAATATTCTTGAGACATATTGAAGTAAATACTTTTCTTTGGAAACTATGTCATGAGTTGAATGCATTAGTATTTGGGAAAAAAAAGAGAAATAGCTTTTTTTTGGTACAGGCATTTTTTTTGTATCTTGGATTGTTTAACATTATGTAAATGTATTATTTTGATTAAAATACTTAAAAATTAAGCATACAAAAACAATTATTGCAATCATGAGCACTGAACTCTGGAAGCCATTAAAAGAGCAAATCAGGAGGCTGAGATCTGAGAATCCCAGTACAGAGTCAGCTCAAGCAGGAAAATCTGTGAGACTCTTATCTCCAGTTAACTACCAGAAAACTGGAAGTGGAGCTGTAACTCAAAGTGATAGAGTGCTAGCCTTGAGCACAAAAGCTCAGGGACAGTGCCCAGGTCCTGAGTTCAAGCTCCATGATGGACCAAAAAAAAAAGTTCATAGGAGGTAAGAAGGGACAAGGCTTGGATTCTGTTTTGGATTTGTCCTGAACATACCGTGTGTAGGAAGGCACCCCAAAAGGAGGATCAGACGAGGGAGGTAGGATCTTCATAACAACACACACAGGCTATTCTGGGAAGTGTCAGGGTAATAATGAAAAAGCATTTGGGAGCCCTCTTGGGAGTTGTTGGTAGTGAAGGTGCCAGAGGGTGAGGCAGATCCCTGTCCTCTGTGCACATGAGCAAGCGTGGCCTGGGGAGAATGATCTGGATCCCATTTCCTCAGAGGCAGCAGCCAGCAGATGGGTGTCTGGTAACCCAAAGCCCTTGTTGAAAGGACACAAGTCAATTGTTCCACCTGGCACTGCAGCTGGGGCTGACTCTGGTTTCAGCCACAAGCCTCTGGGGGCTGAGGACAAAAAGTGGAACCAGAGACCCTGTATTTAAAAAGACTGGAGAAACAGAGGGGGAGCTGAAGTCAAGATAGTGGGGAGAGGCTAGCGAGGGAATTGTGGGTCAGTAGCTCTAGTTTAAAAGGTTCACAGACTTAAAGAAGTTTCTCTGAAGCTCCACAGTAGCTTTCTGAAAGTATACATTTGGGGAGCAGGGGGCTCCTTCACATCCATTAATCTGGGATTTTGTGGGGGGGAGGAGCCAGAATTTGGATGTACAGATCCATTCTTCTGACCACCCGTGGAAGCCCACTGGGCCAGTTGCAGACCACCCCTGCCATGGCCCCCAGATAGCCTTTTCTCTAGGAGACCTCTTCCACTCCTTCCTCCTTCTTTTGAAGTTCAGGTGCAAAGGGGAACTTTCTGAACCCCAAGGGTCTGAGAGAATATCATTAAAAATGTAACTTTTGCTAGGGGCTTGACAGCTTCTGCGAAGTGCTCCTGCTGTGGGGGGAACCTGGTGCATTTGGGCAAGACAGATGCACAGCTCCCCTAGAGATTGTCACCATGGTCCATTCCTGTCAGTCTTCTTCAGTGGTGACCTTTGATGGGCGACTAAGAGACCCACAGACAGGTATTTCTCTTCCCAGAAACTCCACAGTCTGGAAAGGCTGTGGTGCACCAAGAGATAGTACCAAAAATGAAGACACGTGAATAGGGTGAGTTCAGTTAATGGAAGACCAGGGCTGTGTTCACAGTAGTACAAAGGAAATTCAGAGAACCACGAGCAAAGATATGTGCTCTCTAAAGATATATGGAAGGTAGAGACTGGATTTGGCTTTTGTTTGTATGGGTTTTTTGTTGTTGTTCTGTTTTTTTCATTTGAGCTTAGTTCAGCTGCCTGGGATGCCTACAATTTATTTTCTTATTGCATTTTGGTATTTGCGGTCAAAAAGCCCTCCCCCTATTAAGAATGGATTTTCTCTGATGAAGAAGATACATAGTACATTTAGAACCTTATCTTTAAAGTATGCACCAGGTAATAAACTTCATCATGGCAAAACCCATGTCTTCCCTTGGCCACTGGATTAGCTGAGGATGTAACATGGAACATGACACAGGAAAGGTTCCCAGTCAATGCTGAATTAAGCAATGAAGGAAAATTCTGTAGCCCTGGGCTGAGGTGCCAGGTGGGCCTGATAGAAACCACAAATAAATCTTCTCTCCCTGGGACACTCTTCTCCTTAGGTCCATGACCCCCTCTCAGACACATCTTCCTTTCTACCCACTCTGAAGTTGACCTGTCCATTCTGTGTTTAGCTATTAATGCCATGGGTCACAATGATTCCCTACCCCATTGCTTGGGTCACGATGATCCTTTACCCCATTGTTCAGTCTTTGATTACTTGCCTCCAACACCATCAGACAGGCAGTGTGAAGGTGAGGGCTGTAGCCGCTGGTTTCATCTCCAGCCCCTAGAACAAGGTTTCTGACAAAACAGGCACTCCATGAATTTAGGTCTAGGTCCAGTGAGTACAATATCATTAGATTCTAAAAGAAGAGAGAAAACTTTTCTTGATTTTCAAGCACATTTTTATTGGATGGAGCTGACATCAGGGTAGATTTTACATATTTAATATCACATTTCCTCCCCTCTTCCCTGAAAAGCTGCAAATGCATCAAATGCTCATGTAATAGATTGTGTCTAAGCGGCAAGAAAGGGTGACAAGGATTATCCTGAGCACACACCTCAGTGGTCTCTATGTCTTGGATGCTTTTTCTGAGCCAAGAGGAGGACAGAGGCACACCAAAGGCCTGAAATCTGAAATAGGGAAACCAGTACTGAGAAATGACTAGCGGGAACATGGAACATGAAGGCCTTGGGAAGGGCATGGCCAGCTTGGTCACCATCCAGCACAGTGCAGAGAGACTTTTCTTTCATTCACAGCTGGGGTCTTTACACATGTGAGCAGGAGCAGCTATCTCTTCAAGTGTGCCAGCAACCACACATTTGATGGCCTACAGGCTGGAGAAGATGCGCTCGTGGTCTAATCCCTTCTGCCTGCCTCAGCCTTAGCCTGGCCAAGCTTCAGCTTACCAGGGACTGAACCTCTGCTTCCAGCTGTGTCCACTTAGGGTGCACTCCTGTAGCGCTCACTGAAAGAGTTTGCATAACACATAGATTCTGGGGCCTAGTCTGATCCTCCAGAAGCATGCCCCAAGAATCTGCTCTTCTCCTAACCCCCTGCCCTCTCTGCTCCCCATCCTCCACTCCTACCCCCTACAATTCTTAAGTGAATGGTTCATGTAGAAAAGGGATAAGGATTCACCAGCAACCAAATCTGACTCCAGCTTGTTGTCCTGTCTGCTCATGTCTATTACAAATGCAGAGGTGTCATTCAGGCCGCTGCCAGGTTCTGGGTACACTTTCAATGAATGTGAATGGGCTCCTCACCGCTCCTCCCTCCCCCTCCCTGCCCTGTGGGTCCCTGAGAGCAACTAGGTTGGAGCTTTGCTTCAGGCGACCAGTTCCCGGCTGCAGCCTGACCTCTGGCGGACAGAAGAGAGTGTTTGCTCAGAAGGACAAGCGCGGCTTTGTACAATCCCTGGGGACAATGATTCCCTTAAGACAACGTGCAGAAGCTCTTGCCCAGACTGGGAATAATTGAGGAGGGGGTAATATGTTGTTCTGCTTCTTCTACTTAGCATATTGGCTTCCCTCCACATGGATAATGGATATTTGGAGGTGACATTTTAGCTGCTTTTCTGCATGTCATCCCAGGGAGACAAGGAGAAAAAAAGAGAAGAGGCTGCAATTTGTCATAATGCATTTATTTACATTTTCTTTTCACCAAGTGTGATAAATGACAACCCAACCCAGCAATGGACACTATGCCAGTGTGGCCTCCATTATTCATGCACCATCACAGCCTGGCACTTGCCCGGCTGGAGCATCTAAAGCCATTGGGGATGGTGGGGACAGCTCCATGGATGCCACACACCCTTGGGATGGGTGGGGACAGCTCCATGGATGCCACACACCCTTCTTTGTCCCACCAGATCTTGGTGTGGACTCCCCGGCATCCACATACTGAATGTGCTCCACTTGCTAATGTGCCTTTGTTCACAGGATGAAAATCGTTATACAGACATTTCATTTAAAGACATTCTTCAGGGTCTTGGAACAGTCCACTTGGCTCAGCTAACTTCGATGGCCAACATCAGTGTTCCTTCATGCTGCTAGGACTGACACACAGAGTCCAGAAGAAAGTGTCTCGTGCCGGGTGTGGGTGGGTGATGGGTATAGAATGGTAGCAGTAGCAGAGCAGTTAAGAGGAAGAACAGGGAAGTTTGCAGCATGGAAGTCAGGATCCTGGAGGTGTAGCCAGATTGGTTGTGTGTGATTTATTTACTCAGAGAACACCCTTTGACTGAGGGTCCTCTAGAAGGCAGGCTTGAACTGCATGCTAGACAAAGAAGAGAGATGAATAGACTCTAGTCTCAGGTTATTTTCATATAATGCAAGTTATCCACCATGAGATTATCTGGTCAATTAGTTCTTGGATTTGCTGCATGATGATCACCGTTGTCATTCATGCAGCATATAGAATTTTATTTGGTTCTTTAAAAAATCCACTGGAAGAAGTGCAGTTGTGAATCTCAACTAATTAAATGAAAAAAAATGGAACCAGGAAGATTACAATTTGAACCCAGTCCGATGGGACACTCGCTGTCTTAAAGAACAAGCAGGAGTGATTGGGCTTGCGGGTTATCCTCACTTTGGACTGCATAGAAAGGATTGCAATCCAGACACACCTCCAGATGAAAATGCAAGACCCTGTCTGAAAAGTAAGTAAAAAAGCAAAAAGATCCGGAGGTGTGGCACAAGTGGCAGCCAACACAAGGTCCTGATTCAAACCCTAGTATTACATAAAAACAAAAAGGAATTCTGAGTCCTAAGAAGGATCAGATGGATTTGTTTTCAGGCTGACTAGATGGTAGGTGGTGGCACCGGTGCTGGCATCCAGGCTGGCCTGCCTCCAGTGCCCAGGCTTGGACCTGCCAAGGGACAGGGTCCCCTAAGGTCTCCACCTCTAAAATTGTTGCTGCTCTCTTGTTCCAAGTCAACTTGTCACTGCCAAGATTCTCTCTACCCACTGGTCTGTTCTGACATTCTGATCTCCAATCTCCAGTGACACAGAATACATCCACGTGTCATGGCCATCAGCAGCCCTTCTCCTGGCCTCTTCGGACACACACAGACCTTCATCCCCTTCCTGTTGGCCATCAGCTCAGCACATCCTTCCCTTCAGCACATAAATATTTCAAAGGCTCCTTTTTCTAAACAAGTGCACAAACACAAGATGCTACAAAACAAAGCTTCCTCTGTCCTCTACCCAGCTGAGTGGTTCCCTGTCCCCTCCTCCCCAATCCAGCGGCACGCACTGGCCCCCTCCTCTTCTCTTCCAGAGCAACCCAGAAGCCCATCTGTTCCCCTCAACTCTACCCTCAACTCTATTCACAGTCCTTGTTCTCAAACCCCATCCGAGTTTGCAGTCTTCACCTTGCTAGGCCTTTGCTCTATTGGAAGGCCTGGAATCCTCTTGGTGGCACTGTAATCATTTAGGGTCCATGGCAGCATGTGCTTCTGCATGCGTGTGTGTGTGTGTGTGTGTGTGTGTGTGTGTGTGTGCGTGTGTGTGTGTGTGTGTATGTATGTGCCCACACGTGCATGCACATGCTCATGCTGGTACTGAGGCTTGAATTCAGAACTTTATACTTTTACTTGGATTTTGTGCTCAAGGCTGGCCTTCTACCACTTGAGCCACAGGTCCTCTTCTGGCATTTTTGCTGATAAATTGGAGATAAGAGTTTTCCAGACTTTTGTAGTTCAGCCTGAGAGATCGGACTGCTGAGGAACAGCTGATCTGATCCTCTGAGTAGCTGGTATTACAGGCATGAGCCACCAGCACCCAGATTGCTTCTGTTTCTTATACACACTTAAGCACAATTCCTTGATCCTTCCAAAACAACCTCCTCTAGTCTCCTTGTCTGAACTATGCCTGCCTCCTGCTGTCCCCAGTCAATAGCTCCAGCCCAGATCTCACCCCCTAGCAGCTTTCTGGTCATCTCTACTTGGCACTTCAGACTCAACAGGCACAAACCCCGACTTTGTCAGTCCCTTACCTTCTATAGCAACACTTCCTGTGAGTCTATGAGAGTCCATAACGCAGGTGAGAAGGTGAACATCTCCTTAGTCCAAACAGTACAAACTTAGAAATCTTATCTTGGGGGCAGGGTATTTCTGAGGATCAAACTCTTGGGCAAGTAGACAAATGCTCCGCACATTGCAGCCCAGACATCACTGTAAACCCTGATACCCAGTTGTTTGATGGGGCCTTCTTTAGTGAGACCCCGTTCTAGAACCTCCACTTTAGAACCTTTTCCCATATCCAGACCCTGGCTCTGACGACCTCTGCTTCACCTCTGAAGTGCTGTGATTGGGTCTCAACCACTTACTCTAAGGGACACAATGTCTTTCCTAACACTATCCCCTACCTGAAGAGGAGACAACCTATGTTCAGTATTAACTCTTCATCAAATACTTCACTTTCCACTCATCTCCTAGAGAGGGAGCCCCAGTCCTTTTGTGAGGCACACAAGAAGCCCTGGGACCTTGCAGCTGCCCATGGCAAGAGCCTGTCCTCTAGTCATTCTGCCTCTTACCTCCTCTCCAGCGGGATTGGGCCACCTGTGGCTGCTTGCTTGTATCTTACCATCTCTCACCTCCACTCCTCAGGCATAGCTCTCCAGGGAGTGTGTCTTTCCTTATCCTAGCCCCACTCCTCAGCTCATTCATTCATTAGGGATCATCTCTAAATAACCCTCCCCACTAATTCAAGTTTGTGTTTCAACTGTTTGTCCAGGTGTCTATATCACATATCTTCCGGGGTTTCTAGGAAAGATTATGCTCTCTGATTTAAGTGCAGGGCTTGTGATGACAAAACTGTCTTGCTTGTAAAATGAGGTTCTTGAGCTACTGCGGAGGCATTACAAAGCTTTGGACTCTATAGCTTTGCCTTTTGTAAGCGGTTTCTATTCGAAGTGAAAGGGATAGTCTTGGAAATAAACACCCCATCAGCAAAGAGCTGCACTGAGTCTGACACCAGCCAGGGCCACTTCAGCTTAGGCCTTGGACAAGCATAAACACAACAATAAATGAAAATGCAGTGGTCAGGAAAGCAGAGAACATGCAGATGAGGACTGTAAAAAAAAATCTTCGAGATTAAGAAAGGAAAGATAAGGAATACTTTCCTATCTTTATGGAGAAACTGGATTCAGAGACTACAGTCAGGAATTACATATCTCCCTGATAAAGACAGAGGCCCCTGGTATGACATGGCTTGAAGTTGTTTTGAGGTCTAACTATATCTGAGCAAAGAGGAAAGAAACAAGACCAAATGTAACCCCCAGGAGTGAGTCCTGCCCCTTCTAAGCAACTCCCCAGGCTCTGTCTACTCAATTCCCCTCCACCCACTGGATTCCATCCTTAGGCCAATTCTCTTTTACAATCTTTAGCTTAGTCTTGTTTTAAAAGGAGGCAACTTTTAAAAGTACATTTCCTTCTTATTTGAAATATACTGGGTTTCAAACTTCAAGTTCACTAACAGTGTATTGCTCTTCCAAAACAAGAGAGTCACGCGCCATCTTGTGGTTGAGGGTTGGCACAACAATGTGGATGTACTGTCCTATCAGTCCAGCACCATGGTTACCTGGTACACTGCTTTAGAAAGGTCTGGTCCAGGGACAATACCCGGTAGAGAATGCACGGGGCAGGGCAGGGTGGGGGGTGAGGGGGGGATATACTCATGGAGAATACAGTTCACTGTGAATTACTAATACCTTTTCCTGAATGATTTTCTCATGGAGCTGTGAAATGCTTAAGCAACAACAGTTCAGGGCAAAAGGCCTGACTCCATTAGTACCACATGTGAGTTCCTGCTTCTTGACTCAATATGCCAAACAAAGAGATGGATAGTGGTGATGAAGGGCAGAGAAAGGAGATATATTATATGGCACAGGCACCCCGTGACAAGAGACACATCAGCCCATCTTCAGGGTATAGACATGAGGTTTAGGTTTAAACCGTGGAAGAATTAGAAGAGGGGATGAGCAGTATGCATAATTATTAAGTAGCTTTGGTCACAGGTGTGGTCTAGTTGCTCATTATCTCAAGATTGGTCAGGTAGGCTGAGCTTTTGTTGCAATAAGAAGATTGTAGTTGGGGGGAGGGTTGGGGAGAGGGAAAGTAGAAGAAAATTGAGGTTGACAAGCAATGTACTCTTACCTTATGTAACTGAAACCCCTCTGTACATCACCTGGACAATAAAAAATAAAATAAAATAAAGAAGATTGTAGTTGATGGGTGCCAGTAGCTCAAGCTAATAATTCTAGGCACCCACTAGACTGAGACCCAAGGATTACAGTTTTCTGAGATCTGAGGATTGCAGTTCAAAGCAAGACTGGGAAGACAAATCTAAGAGATTCTATTTCCAATTAACAACTTCATTGTTGCCTGGCACAGGCTTTGACTCTTGTCTTAGAATGCTTTACCATCAGCCCAGACCCTCTTGGATTCCCAGATGACTGCAGAGAGAATGGCTTGAATCAAAGGCAAATACAAGGTGAAGGCTTGGATGCCAAGCTTTTTATTCCCCCTGCTTTCAGTTGACCGACCTTTGGACATTTGCAGGCCCAACAGAGGAGTCCATGCTTTTCAGCAAAAGCAGTGTCTGAGTATCTGTTGTGGATCAGCTTCATATCTCTTTTCCCATAACCTCCAGCTGCTACCTTGCATTGTGGTGAGAACACCAGCCTAGGAGTTAAGACACCTGGTATGTAATTGCCCCCTTGATGACTGACTACCCTCATGAATTAGCAGCAGAGAATAGGAGAAAGGGTGTGGAGCTGTAGTCAGGTGCTTCAGAGTCAAGCCCATTTCCCTATCTGGTATATTTCCTTAGGAGGCTTTGCTGAGCACCTCTCCTGTGTGTTTGTTTATTTCTTAAAGCTCTCCCAGGGGTAGTGTCCTACAAGTGAGGAAACTGAGTCCTAGCAAGATGGAGGAGCTGTCTAGAGTGTCCCGATGCCAGTGAGTACTGAGGCAGGATCTGATTGGAGCTCTGATCTTTATTCTTAAAAGCCTTCTGTCTGTAACTTTTAACTGTGGGGGTCAGTCACACGAAGGCCTTTGGCTTGAATTCCATGTCTCCCTTGGAGGTAGAACAAGTCCAGTTGCCATGAAAGATCAACAAAGTCGCAGACACTTAATGCTGTTGCCTGTGCAAAATCCTTTTTAATCATCTGATTTGTTTATAGAAGCATTTAAGAGATCTAACTATATTAACTTCAAAAAAATCATATCCTTTGATTTCTGAAGATAAAAGAAACAACTGAGAGAGAGAGAGAGAGAAAGAGAGAGAGCACTTGTCAGTCTGCTGAGAGATTAATAGCAAAATTAAATCCTTTGTAGGGATGTTTTGTATGCCGTTGATGTAGTGAGCACTGTGCTCCGGACAGTGCCTAAAACATCTCGAGAAATTAACCTTGTGAGCTACTAATTTTATTGTCCTTGTTTGACTTAGAAGGGGCCTCAAGCACAGAATTTCAAAATGCTTGCCTGAGCAGGAACTGGTGGCTCACACCTATAATCTTAGTTACTCAGAAGGTTGAGATCTGAGGATCACAATTCTAAGTCAGCTGGGCCAGAAAAGTCCATGAAACTCTTCTCTCCAATAAGATACTTAGAAAAAGCCAGAAGTGGCACTGTGGTTCAAGTGGTAGAGCACTAGCCTTGAGCACAAAGAGGCCCAGGGACTGCACTCAGGCCCTGAGTTCAAGCTCCAGGACTGGCAAAAAAGAAAACAAGAAACTTGCTTGAGATCATAGAACTGTGATTTTCACACAAGCAACTTTATTGAAGTAAAATTGACTGCACATATTTAAAGTATACAACTTGACAAATTGTATACATGAGAGGTCTGGTAGGATGTGGCAGGGAATCCATTGAGTCCTAGCTTTTCTGTTATGACGTCAATCTCCTTGCTCAGTTTAGATCTCTTTTAATCATTGCTATCTCCTTGGTTCAATTTGGTAGCTCATTTGTGTTATAAATATATGTATCCATTTCATCTAGGTTTTCCAACCCATTGCAATATCGGCTTTTGAAACTCACCCCCATGACCTTATAATTTTTTGTGATCTGTAATTTTATTAATTTGGATTTTCTCCCTCTTTCTTTTGGTTAGTTTGCCCAAGGGTTTGTTAATACTATTTGTCTTGTTAAAGAACCAACTCTGTTTCATTGGTTTTTTTTTCTTGTATTGTTCTTTTAGACTCAATGTCATTAACTTCTGCCATGATCTTTAGTATTTCCACTTAATGATCTTGAGTTGTTTTTCTAAGTCTTGCAGATGCATCTTGGAATATTTGTTTTAGATCTTTCTGGGCTTTAAATATAGGTATTCATAGCTACCAACTCCTATCTTAGCATTGCATTTTCACATTGATTTGATTCTAGGATTTTTTTTCTCATTTCTTCAATGGCTAACTCTTTATTACTGTCTCTTGCTGTTGGATTTTAGTTTCATCCCATTGTTTTGTGATGAAATACATTGTTATTCCAATGTTCTTGTTTTTGTGAAGATTTGATATAAGTCTTACAAATACTCCATGTTTGAGAAAAGTCTATAGCATTCAGAGAATGAATATTTCTAGGCTGTTGTGTGAAAGTCTCTTGTTGTCTATTAAGTCCATTCGATCTATAGTTTTCTTGTTAATTTTTTGTCTCAATGACCTCTTGGTAAGAATGGGGTGCTGAAGTCATGCATTATTACTGTGTTGGAGTCTATCTTTGTATTTATATCTGCTAGTATTTGTCTTATTCAATTTGGATACACCAAATATTCAGTGCATATATGCTTACGATTCTGATAGCCTTTTGATTGACTTTTCCCTTTATCATTATGAAGTTTCCCTTTATCTCTTCTGATTAATTTTTGTTGGAAATATTCCTTGTCAGTTATAAGTATAGCTACTCAAGTTTATTTTCACCTCCATTGTCTTGGAATAACTTTTCCAACCTTTACCTTAAACCAATGCTTACCTTTTTCCAATGAGATCCATTTCTTTTTTTTTCTTTTTTTATTGTTAAAAAGAGGAGTTACAGTGACATAAATCAGGTAAACTACGTTTCTTTTTGGACAATGCTATTCCTCCTTCAATTTCTCCCAGTTTTTTCCTCCTGTCCCCACCCACCAGTTGTATAGTTCATTTTCAACATAGTGTCTAGTGAGTACACTGCTATCATGTTATTTTCTATGTGAATCCAGGGTGTTGCACATGCTAAGCAAGCATTTTACTACTTGAACTATGTTCCCCAACCTTTTGTTTTTGAGATCGAGTCTCAGTAACTTTGCTTGGACTGGCCTCAAACTCATGATTCTCCTGTCTCCACCTTCAGCCAGAGCTGAGGTTACAGGCATGCACCACCATGCTTGGCTTGCTTAGCCATTCCTATGTCTTCTTTAATGAAATACATATTCAGTTTACTTATTTTAAAAAAGTGGTTTAATGCCTATTGAAAGCTATAAGTTGTATCTTAAATGTTCCTCCAAAGACCTGTTTGTTACAGCATGGCCCCCAGGAAGATTCTTTTGGGAGGTCGTGGGGTACCTCAAAGGGACTCTGGGACTCCAGTCCAATTTCCTTTTACTTTTAGTTTTCTGGGTAATGAAAAAAGAAAGAGTTCTGGGTTTTTTTTTCTGCTATGTGCTCTAGCTCTGATGTGCTGTCTCTTACAAATTCTTACAACAAGGCCCATCAATCATAGATTAGAATCATGGAGCCAAGCTACTACCATGGATTCTGGACCAAACTAACTCTTTTTTCTTTATGTTGATTATCTCAAGTATTTTGTTACAACAACAGAAAGCTAACACATGAGGTTCTTTTTATAATTTGAATCTGATTATTTTACCATAAAAGTGGTTTTCAAATATTTCCTCCCATTCTGAAGGCTGTTTTCCCGATTTCTTAGTGTCATTTGAATAATGGATGTTTTAAACTTTAATGAAGCCCAGTTTTATTTACTTTTTCTTCATAGTTCATATTTTTAGTGCCATATAGAGATCTTTACCAAACCTAAGGTTGCAAAGATTTTCTCCTATGGCTTGGGAATTATTTTTAGGTCTATGGCTTATTTCCATCATTTCCTTATTAGATATGTATTTCAATTATGTTATTTACTTTTCTTTTAGAAATGATTATTCAAGTTTTCCAGTACTATCTAGTTAAAAGACTATGCTTACAACATGTGATTTATTTATTTATTTATTTTTATTTTTCTTTCTCTCTTTCTCTCTCTCTTTCCTTTCTCTCTTTCTTCCTTCCTTTCTTCCTTCCTTCTTCCTTTCTTTCTCTCATTCTCTCTTTCTTTCTTTCTGCCAGTCCTGGGACTTGAACTCTGGGCCCGGATGCTGTTCCTGAACTCCTTTTGCTGAAGGCTAGGACTCTACCACTTGAGTCACAGTGCCACTGGCTTTTTCTGTGATTAATTGAAGATAAAAAGTCTCACAGACTTTCCTGCCCCACCTGGCTTTGAACCATAATCCTCAGATCTCAGCCTCCTGACTATCTAGTATTATAGGCCTGAGCCACCAGCCCATGGCTTCATGCTATTTCTTTTACACATAGATTCCAGATTCTGTGTTCTCGAATTTTCCTCCAATCCATTGCTCTGCTTACTTTTATACTAATACCATAATTATGTTTGATGGCAATGCACATATTCTTCTTGAAATCGGGTAGTATAAGCTTTTTAACTTTGCTGTCCTTCAAAGGTGTCTTCATTATTCTTGATCTTTTGTATTTCCATAAGAATTTTAGAATCAGTTCGACAATTTCTACCAAAAAAAAAAAAAAAAACCTCTGAGATTTTACTTAGGATCACATTGGCAGATTGTTACCTCATGGTTTTTTTTGTCACCTCTCAAAAGTCACAGAACTTTGTTTCCTAAAGTCCGTGTTTTGCAAACCATTGTTTTACTTTGATGTGTGTATGCCAGTGCTGTGGCTTACACTCAGGCCTGGGTGCTGACCCTCAGCTTTTTCACTTATGGCTCTATTTGCTTGAGCCACAGCTCCACTTCCAGCTTTTTGATAGTTTAATTGGAGATAAGAGTTTCACAGAGCCCTAACTGGGCTGACTTCTCAGAGTGATGCTCAGAACTCGGCCTCCAGAGTAGCTAGGATTATAGGTGTGAGCCACCAGCGCCCGGCTTGTTTCAGTAAATGTTATGTTTATGTGTTTGCTGGGCAAGTGAACCCGGGTCTTCATATACTGAGCACATAGTATATGGAGTCAGCACAGTGCCATCCTTAGCTTCATTTCCTTCTTCTGAAGTTTTACATCCAGAACCAGAAGCTCCATCTGGGTTTGAAACAGCAGACTGACAACCCAAGGCCTCTTCACCTCAAATCCCACGTTCTTTCCATAAGAAGCCTAACATGAATTTTTAGCATATATATATATATATATATATATACACACATGTATATAATGTATATATAACATATAACTAATATATAGTATATAAATATAATATAGTATGAGATATTAATACAATTGATATATAATATACAATACATTGTCTATACATTACCTTTTATTAAAAAATTAAGTTTTACTCTAGACATTGTTTTCAATACAAACTGCAATGCTAAAACCCTTGAGAAGACTGGTTTTGTCTATAGCCCAATTTAAAAACTCTCAAGTTTTGATTCGCATATATCGAATCTATCATTTTTGTTCAACTTTCTGTAGTCGGAAAATCACACACCCACACCTACACCAACCCACACTGTCCTGGAAAATTTGCCCATTTGTGAGAGACAGCTGAGTGCTGTGTGATAGTAGATAAGCACCTTCTTTGGACAGAGGACATAGTAATTAGCATGAAATGGACTAGTTCTGATAAATCCCCTGCCTGCAAACCAAAAGGGGATACTGGTGGCTTTAAGTAAAAATTCTAATGACCTTCTACATATATTCAGCTGGATTTCATTAACCTTTTGAAAATGAATGTGTTGGGAAAGCTAATCTAATGTGATCCATTAAATAAGAGAAATAGAAATTAGATCATTACAGTGAATGTGGCTGAGGTGAGAAAAACAAATGAAAAATGCTTTATGACTCTCCTTTATTTCAATACAGGCCTTTAATTAAAATTTCTTCCACCAGCAAAACTAATTTTTTAAGTTCATACAGCCAGCGCCTTTCAATGTGCACTTTCAGAAAGTGGCCCCTTTATATTAAAAAGAATTTATATGTCATGTCCCAGATGGAAAAAAAAAAACAAAACTTCACTTCAGAGTAGTAATGGGTGGGGCTCTTCCTGCCCACTTTGAGCAGGCTCAAGGGAACAGTAGTAACATTTTCAGATTTATTTTGTATTTTTTTTTGTTCTGGTAGTGGGGTTTGAATTCAAGCATTCATGCGCTTGGTTGGCTTTTTCTGCTCGAGGCGGATGCGCTACCATTTGAGCCACACCTCCACTTCTGGCTTTGGAGTGGTTAATTGTAGGTAAGAGTCTCAGGGACTTTCCTGCCTGCACGATCCTCAGATCTCAGCCTCCTGAGTAGCTAGGATGACAGGTGTGAGCCACTGGCACTCAGCCCATTCTCAGAGGTTGAGGCAAAATTTAGTCTCGTTGATAGGTCTTCTGAGAAATGGGGCTGGGGCATCAGGCTAGCTCTATCTTTGAGCTGGTTGATGATCATGGGAATTTGAAGAGCAGCAATATTTCCAGTTGCTGGCTTCCATGAGGACGAGGCAGCAAAGGCATGACTGCTCAGAATGTTAATTTAAGCTTCAGCCTGGTAGCCGATGAGTACTAGAACATGGAGTTCTGACCCAGCTGCTCGGCTCGCTGAGAAATGACTTCATTACACAGTTGGAACAGCTGCCAGAGTCAGCCAAACACATAGGGGAGTATGGGGGGGGGAACAATCCAGAACAGTTAGAGGAGAAACAAGGCAGGATTAATTTGTAGCCTATGTCATTAAGACCTCCCGTTGTCATCTTCTTGCCAAACCATTGAGCCTCACTTTTTAGAAAATGATCCCACACCTCTGGCTACTCTTATTAGTGTTGTGGAGTGTGCAGAAGTCTTTAACAACTGCCAGGAGATATCATAAGACCCTGGCAAATACAATTTGCTCCTAGTGGGAAAAGCCTTCTCAAAGATTCGATGGACAAATGCACCAGGTTTTTGGCTTTCTCTCAAATGTTGTTCAATCTCCTCTCCCCCTCCTTCCATTCTTTCCTCCTCTTTCTTTTTCTCACCCTCTTTCTTCTCACCTATTTCCATCTTTCTCCTCTGACCACCCCTCTCTACCTTTTTTGGGGTTGATCATGGGGCTTGAACACAAAATCTGAGAGCTGTCCCTGAGCTTTACAGCTCAAGGCTAGCTCTCTACTACTTGAGCCACAGCACCACTTCCAGTTTTCTGGTGGTTAATGGGAGATAAGAGTCTCATGGACTTTTCTGTCCAGTCTGGCTTTGAACTACATCCTCAGATCTCAGCCTCCGGAGTAGCTGGGATTACAGGTGTGAGCCACCAGTGCCTGGCTCTTTCAGCATCTGGCTCTTTCTTGTCACTCACTGGCTGCTGGACTGGAAGATGGGTGTGAGATGCAAATACTATCAGTGCATGGTGAGTGATCTGTATGCACAATCACATGTAGTTCCTGTGATCACTTTGAAAGGAAGTATTTCTCTCCATTAAACAGATGTAGGAATTGAGGCTCATAGGGTCATGTCATTCCTCTTAAGGTCACTGGATTGATTCATAAGCACTTTCCTTTCTGTTTCAAAACTACCTTTTGTGCTCTCTTGGTGTTGCTGAGGCTGGGACTCTAAAAATCACTCTTCTGCTCTGTCAGCTGGCTAGCAGGATCGCTAGGCCCTGAGGCTAATGGAGGAGGGGGACTTGCTTCTTGCTGTTAGCATCCTCTTCCCTTCGGTCTGTCTCACCCCCTTGGCGCGTTCCACCTTCACAGCCATAACTGTCCGCACTCCCAGAGCAGCCCCCTCAGCAACACCTGGACCACGTGACATCTCCTCCCCGAGGTCTGCGCCCCAGTGAATGGAAGGCCCCCCTCTCCCCGCTGAGGTTCTCATCACCACATCCTGGTGGGGCATCCTGGTAATCAAGTCGAAGAGGAGGAGGAGGAAGGACCACAAGTTTGAGACCCGCCTGGGCTATACTTCCCACCTGATCTCACTGTTCACAAATATCTGATTGGGGTTTGAATTGGAAACGCTATTCGAGGTGGGATCCACTCTCAGGCCAGGAGGGAGAACGGCATCTCAACCTAGCCAACACCCAAATACCGTGAGAATCCAGAGACCAACCCACTGGGAAATCTTCAGACACCTCAAGGCCCAGCACACAAAGGCTCTTCAATCCAGAATTATGAGGAAACTAGGAAACACATCTTCCATTCTTCAAACACCACCAATACCACCACAAAGAATCAAAATGAGGTGGAGGAAACGCCATACACTGAGCCCAAGAGATGATGAAGAGAAAGAACATCCTGTGTAATGACACAGGCCCTTTATAAGCAATGACATGGAATCAGAGAGAACACAAGTAATAACACTGTCCCTCTATGTTTCCAAAACAGCTCACACCTGCTCCCCAAAGTTTGCCCCAGTGTTCTCTTTGATTTTGTACAATACCTGTTTAACTAATTCCCCCATTCAACACTTTTCTGTGAAAATCATTGGCTTGGCTTTGTTTTACTAATACGCACAGGGATAATAAATACATGTCTAACTCTAAATCCAGGCCCTTAACTCCTACTCTGTGCTTCCCAACTTCACCTCCATTTACAGTCTGGAAACTCCACTCCTAGTCATGTTCTCTAAAGGTGTGTCTTGAGGAAATGTCTAACAATTATTATCAGTTACTGGATATTTCACCCACTAATAAATAGTATGGAAAGTACCAGGGATGACACCAGAGAGTGGCAGCCTTAGGTAAGTAAGAGGAGTCCTGATTAATGTATCACTAAAAAGTCACTGAGTGACACATTTGCAAGTCTGGGAAACAATGAACTTACTAACCATCCACATATCTGCTGGAAATCTCATTGCTTTAAAAAGCAGAACCTGTATTTTGACTTTGGCTTGCTGATAATTTCATTTTAGAGAAGGAATTTTGAGCAAAACAAAACAGGTACTAGTGGCTTATGCCTATAAGCCTAGCTACCAAAAGTGTGAGATCTAAGGATTGCCATTTGAAGTCGCCCAGCCAGAAAAGTTCATAAAACTTCAATAAACAACCAAAACAGCCAGAAGTGAAGCTGTGGCTCAAGTGGTAGAGCACTAGCCTTGAGCAAAAGAGGTCAGGAGCAACCAGGCCTTGAGTTCAAGCCCCATGACCAGCACAAACAAAAAGAGAAAGAAAGCTAGACAGACAGAAAGAAAGGAAGACAGATGGATGGAAGAATGGAAGGAAGGAAGGAAGAAAGGAAGGAAGGAAGGAAAGAAAGAAGGAAGGAAGGAAGAAAGGAAGAAAGGAAGGAAGGAAAGAAGGAAGGAAGGAAAGAAGGAAGGAAAGGAATAAGAAAAGAGGAAGGAAGAAAGGAAGGAAGGAAGGAAAGAAGGAAGGAAGGAAGGAAGGAGAAAGGAAAGGAAAGGGAAAAGGGAAAGGGGAAAGGGAAAGGGAAAGGGAAAGGAAAGGAAATGAATTTTCTTCTCAGTTTAACTGTGACCTTCTAGGAAGAGTTGGTCACAGAAGCCAGGAGTCAGTGCCTTTCTTTTGATGATGGAAACCATGTTGGAAGTCTCAGGCATGGGTTGCGCATGGGCATGCAGTTCTCCCAGGAAGCTCAGGTGTGATCCACAACTCAACACTCTATGTCAAGGGACGGGAAGATCTTAAAAGTGAAACTCTGATGATATAGGAGTGTGGAACTTGCTAAGTAACAGAAACTGGTCTCCAATGCCGGTCTGGCTCCCAGAGAGCAGTTGAATGAGTTTATCAAAAGACTAGTTTTTTAAAAAGGGAAGAAGGGAAACCAGGCACTGGTAACTCACATTTATATCTTAGCTACTTAGGAGCCTGAGATCTGTGGTTCAAAGCCAGTCTAGGCAAGGAGAGACTATGAGACTCCATCTCCCAAAATAACCAAGGCTGCAGACATGGCTCCAGTGACAGAGTGCCAGCTCAGCACACAAGCCAAGCAAGAGTGCCAGACTCTTGAGTTCAAGCCCTGGAACCCAAAAAGGAAGAAGAGGAGGAAGAGAAGGAAGAAGACGAAGGAGGGGTGGGGGAGAAGGAAGAGGGAAGGAAGAGGAGAAGGAAGAAGCAGATGTCCTGTGAATGGATGCTTGTTCCAAGTATCTCTCGAATATACCAAGGTACTGCCTTCAAGTTGTTTATCTCCAGTTGAAGAGATACACTGAGCAGTTGAAATGGACAATATTCTACTGTTTGAAATGTGAACATGCAATTTCAGGTGTTACACACAAGGAAATCATTGGGAAGGTGAGATTCTACACAGGATAGTGACAGAGGCTTTTGGGAGGCGGTGGCGGATGAGCAGAGTCCTGGCAGAGTGAGGGCAGGTGGCTTATGAATGCTAGGGAACCCATTCCAGACTTAGGGTTGAGATGGCAATGCTAGGCCTGCAGAAGGAACATCACACATTTAGCATTGATGCACCACAAAGGACACCAAGAAGTGACATCAGGGTGGCAGCCACAGACTGACCACACAGCTTTGCCCTACTGGCATGGCAAAGACTTTGAGTTTTATCCTGGGAATAAAATGAAATGTCCTTCGTGATCAAAAGGAGAGGGGGGGGTCCTACTTTGTAGCCCAGACTGGCCTTGAACTCAAGATCCTCTTACCCAGATCCCTGAATGCTGACAGGTATGTACCACATTGCCCTACTTCTAGACTCACTTCTTCAGGGTCCCAATCCCTCCCAATATCTCTACTTAGGATCAAACTTCTAATACATGGACCCAGGGGACACAGTCAAACCATAGCCTGAAAAGGATTGTTCATTATGCAATGGTCTCTAAAGACACTTTTCTTTTGGTATATGTGCTGGTACTGGCGCATGGACTCAGGGCCTCCTTCTTTTTCTCTGCTTGCTTGCTCATGGTTGGTGTTCTACTACTTGAATCATACTACTAGTCTGGCTTTTTGCTGGTTAATTGGAAATAGAGTTTCACAGATTTTTCTGTCTAGGCTGGCTTCAAATCTCTATCTTCCAAGACTCAGCCTCTTTAGTAGCTAGAGTTACAGACATAGGCCACTGGTTCCCAGCTCTATGATACTATCTAACTGCTTGAATAGAAAGAAAAATCATATATATATATATATATATATATATATATATAT
>NW_012267232.1:4740312-4777357 GCF_000151885.1 Dipodomys ordii | reverse complement strand
AGACTTTAATACAGAAAAAAAAAAAAAAAATATATATATATATATAATGAAATATTTTATTATGAATTTGACCTTAAAGCAGTCATATTAAAAGGTAAGGTGTTAACTGACACCACATAATATATTATAGTCTTCTTTGTCACTGGCTTGGTCTAAAGTTAAAATATCTGCTAAAATACAAATCCTTTCAGCAGGTTTTATGTTACCTAGTACATTACCCTACATTTAAACCGTTTTAAGAAACCATACCTTTCATTTTATATCCTTAATGTCCTAAATGATTATTAAGATAAAATACATCTGGTCAGGTAAAATGACACACATCTGTAATCTTAACCACTTAGGGGACAGAGGTCAGGAGGATTACAGTTTGAAGAAAGCACAGAGCAAAGACACCACTCAACCAATAAAAAGGTGGGTATGGTGGTTACTTTTAAGGAAGCATAAATAGGAAGATCATGGTCGAGGTCATTCTGGGTAAAAAAAAAAATTGAGACTCTACTCAAAAAAACAAGTACAAGCAAAAAGGGCTTAAGTGGTAAAACACCTTCCTAGCAAACACATGCCAGCCTAGGCCAAAAACACAAACCAAAACGTTGGTGAGACTCTATTTTCCAAAACAGCCTCAAAATAGGCAGTACTCTCTTTTGTTAATAGGATTGTCTTTGTCTCTCTTGTTCCTCAGTACTCCTTCCTTCAACCAGCCCTTGTGGAAACTTGCCTTTCTCCTTATTAATCCTCACTGGCTTGGGAGCCCCAGTAAGGAAGGAATTAAATACTCTAAACAGTAAACCACTTCTAAACTTCTCTTTTCAATTATAGGAATTTCTTATGCAATGATACCACTGGAAAGGAGAACAGATATCTAAAATTTATCTGTGTATTTTCCTTTCCTGGGATTTTTATCTCAGCTGCAGAACAGATGATAAGTTGCTTTTTCCATGTTATGCAGTTATGAGGTTTCTTAGCATCATACACTGAAATGCAATTCATTTTTTAAAAAATCTATTCCTGTCTTCAGTTAATGGCCATAACTCTCTGAACAGGAAGCCATTTCCATTGCTATAATAGTATTACAGCCCCTGCTCACTTATAATAAAGCCATGTTTCTCAGTAGGGGAGCAGCATGTAGAAATCATTATTTGCCTGAGGCTTCTGCGCCCAGCCCAATGTCAGGATCTGACATTGAAAACAAGTGGTCCAATCTTATGTCAAATGGAAGGTTCCCATCCAGTTCCTGGAAAGAACAGAAATCTCCCTTGAAATCCAGGATGTTAAATCCCTACGACATCCACTATTTCAAGTCAGAATTTTATTTACCAAGTAGGAATGTAACTTAAAATCCATTTTACAGATGAAGAAACCGATGACATGACATGACACAGGAGTCAAGCAGCTTGCCAGTTGGCGCGGCTGGTTCTCACTGATGGAGCCAGCTCCTGTTGCCATGGAAACGAGTCTCAAGGTGCAGAGCTCTGGGACTATAGACGCAGTCACCTATCTAGTCTGCAGCCAAGGCCCTGCTCTTCAAAAAGGCCCTCGGGCTAACAGGAGCTCACACTTAGAATCAATATGCTCTGTAACACCTAAATCTTTCTCAATGCTACTATGTTGTCTTATGCTTTTATTTATACTGATTCATGTCTGTTGTGTGCCATCCTCACTCTTAAATTAGAAGCTATCAAAACCAGCAACTTTGACATTGAGTAGCTTATAGACTATGGTATTTTTTAAGTGCCTTAAGCAGACCATGGGTTCTGTGAACATCCTATTCTCTATTTCTTGTGTCCCCTGGTGCCTAGCACAATGTTATATGTGAACTTGGCATGCCCCAAATATTAGTTGAACTGAAGACAGTAGGCACACAAAATTAATTCATTTCAGAATTGTTTTGGGCGGGGGGGTTGGTTGTGAGTTTTGAACTCCGGGCCTAGGCTCTGTCCCTGAGCAATTCAGTTAAAGGCGAGCACTTCTACCACTTGAGCCATAGCACCACTTCTGGTTTTCTGGTGGTTAACTGGAGATAAGAGTCTTACAGATGTTACTGCCAGGGCTGGCTTTGAACCTTGATCCTCAGAACTCAGCCCCCTGAGTAGCTAGGATTCTAGGTGTGAGCCACCAGCACCCAGCTTCTCATTTCAGAATTTTCAGCATAAGCTCTGCAGAGCACTTTCATCGCTCAGACTATTCTTGGGCATGTTTTGTGCTGCAAAACAAATAATAAATAATAGCAGGAAGGCTTATTATATAACTTTGAGATGACTTATGGCAGACTAATGGCAATCTTGGCCCAAAGTAATTATCTGACCTAATGCATTAGTATGATTACTCTTAGTCTCTGAGTGGTTTTAAAGCATTATTTTCCTTCTTCTCTTAGGAAAAGCAATGATTAACCTGTTCATGAAACGAGACAAATGGAACTGGGAAAATAAAACTCGCAAGCCACAGGACATGAGAGGTCTGCTCTCAGCTTGGTCACCACACCACGTGGGCTGTGTTCTGGGCTCTGTCACATGTGTCAGGAGCTGCTGGCTCTGGCCTATAGTACTGCTGCAGGTTGCTTTGCTCAGGGCTCCCAGTGCTGGATGCCAAGAGTAGAATGGTCAGGACCCAGAATCTCACAGACCAACCTGAAGCTTATTTAGATTGGCTTCTTTAGATTCCATTGTATAAGCAAGCTGTTTCAGTATTGGGCATCTAAGGTAAAGCTAAGCACTGTTAATTGTGTAGAGAGATTAGATGATCATAAGCTTTGCTATTAGAACATACAGTGTGGAGTTCCAGCCTTCCAGTAAAAGAGGCTCTGTCTTAGAGCACTTTCAGAAGCCAAGGGAACAGTTAGACATGCTTCTCTGAACTATCCCCAGGTGAAGGGTTAAGTCAAGGTGTTCAGTGTAACATTGATTCCTTTCTACTGTATATACCCTTCTCTGAATCATCTTTACGTAAACCTCAATCTCGGAATCTGCCTGCCTGATTCCTTTGTGCTCTTTACCAACTGAAAACTAGATTCACAAATACTAATAAATAGTAGGTATGACACATGTAACAGAAGCCAAGTATTGTTCCAGAACTTTCCATGAACAATTTTAGTTTTCACAGCAATCCTGTGAAATAGAAGTTGTTTAGAAACTTGTGCAAAGTCAGACAAAGGCAAGTGTGAGTTGGGATTCAAACCTAGGTTAGTCTAGCCCTGGATCTCACTCCTTAAATGTTATAATATACTAATATTGGGGGGAAAATATCAGGATGATAGAGGAAGGAAGTATGTAGAAGAAGGAGATGACCATAGGTTTGTTTGCTTGCTTGCCTTTTCCACATGTCCCTTCAAAAGATGGACTCTATCTGGACTTATTTGGCCAATAAAATATGGCAGAAATTGCTTTAAATTGTAGACTGAGTTTTGGTCTTTGGGGTTTTTTTTTTTTTGGCCATAGGGCTTGAACCCAGGGCCTAGGCATTATCTTTGAGCTCTTCTGCTCAAGGCTAGAGCTCTACCACTTTGAGCCACAGTGCCACTTCTGATTTTCTGGTGGTTGGTTGGAGATGAGAGTCATATGGACTTTCCTGTCCAGGCTGGCTTTGAACCTGGATCCTCAGATCTCAGCCTTGTGAGTAGCTAGTATGGCATGAGCCACAAGCACCTGGCTTTTTTTTTAATCTGTTGGATGCCAAGTGTAAGAAAGTCCAGATTATCCTTCAGGCCATGTAGAGAAGCCATGGACTGGGAGACACCTCATGGTGGGAGGGGCCTTGTGGAGAAGATGTGGTACCTGGTAGATTACAAAGCCACAGAGAAGAGCACTGAGGCTCTCCAAATGACCACATGAAGACCCTAGCATGTAAGAGAGGCCTCAGTGAACTTCTTATCCAGCCCAGCTGCAGGCAACTGGAGGGATGTGAGTAACTCCAGATGAAAACAGAGGCCTCACTCCATCCCGCAGAGAATTGTGAGAAAGAACAGATCACTCGAAGCGTGGAAGTAGCTTGTTACATAGCCATAGATAATGGATACAGATAATTACTTGGCCTTGAACCTCCTTCCTACCCTGGGAGCTCAGTGCACCAGGATGTACTTTGGACTGCTGCACATGGCCCCATAGGGAAAAAGCAGGTGAGGTGAGGCTAGCTGAAGTGGGCCTTCATGCCTCACTGAAGAGTTCAGAGGTTTTCTGGTAGGTTTGGGGAGGTCGATGGAGGGAAATGGCACATGGCAGTTCTGTATGTGAACATACAGAGCAGATGTGAGAAAGAAAGGGAGAGGCAGTCCTGATTGCTGAGCCAAAAAGATGCTAGCAAAAATTACTAAGCAATAAGCAAGTGAATGCAAAATCAAGCACTCAATGCTTAAAACAGTGCTGTTTTTTTCCCTAACGATGGCCTCTATCAACTCTGTATTTATTTTTCCCAACAAGTAACGATTTTATTTTCAAAGATGCATTGAAGGATGTGGGGGAGTGGTGTTTAGAGTCTGAGGTTGAAATATGGAAAAACTAACTCTAAATCTGTTATCTTCTATCTTCTGTTCATGCTCCTCTGGGAAAGATAAGAGGTGGAGCTTATTAGAAGTGTATTGTCCAGGCTGACCATTATACAGTAGGCTGCTTACGTCAGAAAGTTTAGGGATAGCACTAAGTAGTTTTAGAACTTCTGGAAATACTAGCCTACAGATGAGTTTGACTGCCATGTAGACTCAGAAGTGGTAAAATGATTGAGATTTCTCTCTTGCATGCATTACTGCCTCATAACTTAAGGCTGTATTTCTAAACCTATAATGAACGTAGAAATTGCCCAGTGTCCTTATTAAAATGCACACTGATTCAGTGTGTGCCTGGAGTTGGGTTTGAAATCTTACATTTCTTACAAGCCTCCAGCTGAGGCTGACTTATTTGGTCACACTTTAAGTAGCAAAGGGTTAAATAGCCCTACTGAGTTCTCTAAGTTACAACTTAGCAGTTATTTCAGTGAATAAAGGTTTTTGATAATCAATGACAATAAGCATGAGTTTATGCTTTCCTTCAAGAGAACTATGATCCAGACTTGCTTGAAGGCAAGAGATAGGCAAAAAAAAAGAGATAGTCAATATATTTTCTCTGAGGAAAAAAAAATTGGCTCAGAAAGTTAGAAAACTGTAGTAGAAGAAATAAATCTTTCACTTTTACAAAATACCCATCTTTAAAGTACTAAGAATGCATTGACAAAAAGAAAATGTAGGAATGCTTTCTTTAGGAAGACACAAACATTGGTAACAAACCACAAAAGAATAGGTAATTTTAACTACTCTGGAATTAAAATTTCCAGTGGTAAGACTATGGCTTAAGTGACAGAGCACTTGGTATCAGAAACAAAACAAAACTTCTGAGGTACAGAAGGCTCTTTTATGTAAAATCATGCCAATCCCTATTCATCTTCTTTCTTTATGGAACATCTCCCGTTCCATTTCTCCACCATCACCACACCCAACATCCTTACTACCATTACTACTACCCCATAACCATCACCATTAGCACTATCACCACCATCAATACCATCAACATCACTACCACCATTACCACATATACCATCACCACCATCACCACCACCACCACCATCATCATACCATTCCTTTGGCCTTGGCTAGGTCAACTCTATTCTCAAAAAATTATGTTCACACAGCACCTGTAATTTTTCCTTAGCTTTACCTTTAAAAATATTATTGGTACATACTTAAAATCGATTTGTACAAGATCCGTAAGTAAGAAACAAAGTGAACTGTTCACTCTTACCTAGCCTGAGATCTATGCTCCTAGAGCAACCCCATTTCACTCTTCAACGTTTTCATCCTATATTTAAATGAATAGCATTCTTAAGAGGCTATTTTATTTTTAGATATTTGGCTAAGGTAAGCTCTACCACTTAGTTCCCTTGTTCAAAAAATATTTTTTTCCAATAAAGAAGTATACTGTACAATGGAATGACCTAGTTGACCAGCAGCCTTTTACCTCATAGGTTTATTTTATTTTTTCTATTTTGTCCATACTAAGATTTGAACCCAGGGCCTCACACTTGTTTGACTTGCTTGCTTGATTGACACTCTACCACTTAAGTTATAGTCTAAACTGAATTTTTGCTAGTTAATTGGAAATGGAGTGTCACAAACTTTTCTGCTTAGGTTGGCTTCAAACCTAGATCCTCTGGATCTCAGCCAACTGAATAGCAAGGATTACAGGTATGAACTGCTGGTATCCAGCTTCACTTGCTAGTTTTGTCATCTGCTGATGATTATTGCTGTAGTGAAGTGTGACATTAGGATTGCATGTTTCTAACTATCATCACATTTACATTTTTATCTAGCATGCTTTTCTTTTCCTTCCTCCCTTCCTACCTCTCTCCCAATCTCCCTCTCTCTTTCTCTTCCTCCTCTCTCTCTCTTTCTCTTTCTGTTTCCTTCCTTCCTTCTTCCTTTCTTTCTCTTTCTTTCTTTCTCTTTCTCTCACTCTCTTTACCTTTTTTCTGTTATTTAATATATTGCCATTGGTTACACTTATTCTTTTTAATGCTCCAATGATTCCAAACTTAGCCAGTGGGAGCTCTTTGAGCTGATTCCTATAAACTTTTGACACAGTCCCATTCATTTTTGAGCATTTCCTTACTCTAGAATGAGATGTCAGGATTCACCTTGAACTCTTCCCATCCCAAATAAGGACTCTGCTAATCCAGAAAAAGCCTTAGTTCCTTTTAATGGAAAATGCTATTTAGTTTTCTGATTATAAAAGCAATGCATGCTCATTGTAGAAAAAGTTGGCACACAAAGGAAAGAAAAAAGGAAAAATATTGAAACCACATTATTGTCTGCCATCTAACCACAGGAACATTAGTATACTTACTTCTTTTAAGTTTAAATTATAGGTAGATACTCCATATTTGTGCCCTGCTTTTACCATCAATACCACAAGCTTCTCTCCAGGTGATAACGTGCTCTTTAAACTAACAATTGTAATGATTGTATTATAGAAACTATGTCTTAAAGTATTTTAATCTTTCACAGAGCGTCCTATCTATCTATTTTAATCACATGATAACCAGTCCATGGCTACAAAGCATTATCCTAGATCTCCACAAAGTTGAATATCAAATAATAATGCTGTGAAATGGATGTATCTCTTGAAGACAGAACTTCCATAAAGATATATTTTCCACATTTATCATATGCCAGTTGGTGGCAAGGGGAAGGGACATTTCCTCGAACTTCTTTCCTTTCTTTTTTTTTTTCCGTTGTCCTTCCCTCTCCTGCCTTCTCCCTCTTCCTTGTTTGGCTTTTCGTTCTTTCATGGTATGGGGATTTGAACTCAGAGGACTTGGGCTTGCTAAGTAGGCAGTCTACCATGAGTCATACCCACACCCTGGCCCATTGATTTCTTAAAGACACCCACTGATAAGAAAACACCATGAGTTTTATTATTATAAATGTTCCAACTGACTTAAAAAAATACAACCTACCAACAAATAGAGATTACTCTTCTAATTCTTCCTTGCCATATATATGGCCAGGGAACTGCTTTTTCACCACTCTGTAGTCTATCCTACAGAATATTGTTGTGACAATTACATTAAACCATGAAGTATTTATCACAAGGTTTGGCATTCAGTAAGGTCTCAATATATTGCTAACTATTGGATTTAATAACTTAATCTGCAGGGTAGTATGATGAGTAGTATTTGATCTAACATTAATGGAAGACCAGGATTTAGAATGGGAGGCAAGAGAATATTCTCGGACAGAGAAAAACAGCAGAGTTTAGAACATAGAGGTCTATCGAGCAAACCTATTGAACTGGAGTGGGTATGTATATTGGGAAGATGCAGTGCTAGAGCTCAGAATAAGCTTTTTACCTTCCATTCTTCTTTTTATACATACAAGCCTCAGGTAGTTGTTACAGTAAAAGACTTAAAAACTTGCCATGGGAAAGTGGAAGTACAGGCTGGAATGCAGACTCAATAACAAACCAGCAATGGGTGCTCAATTTCTGGATCCCCAAAAATATATCTCAAGAAGGGCCCTTCTGAAAGTGTTGGAGGCTTAAGGTTTGGGTAAGGGGTTGATGAGATAGTGTGCACAAATGCTTCTGGAATAATTCAATAACTCCAGGTAAATTACACCAACTCTCCTGGGACTATCTGTGTAGCTCTCTCATAGGCATCAATGATCACTTACTTACATAAGACTAAAAGAAAAATGTATTGGAGATGACAGGGACAGGATGAGGAAGAGACAGAAACACTACCACCTGACCAGCCTCCTTCCCTCACCCACTGAACATATAACCTTGTGTGCCCTTCACATGTTCAAGCACCGGGCCTGCTATGTGAACCAGGTTTGTGTCAAAGCACTCTTCTTGGGACACAGTGACTGACAGACACAGTATTAAAGGCTCATAGCAGCCACAGAACATTCGATCATTCCTTATCTTTATAGTCCCTGAGAGGCCCAGGAGAGGTTTGAGAGTCATGGAGCTCATCATCCTTTGAAATACCAACTGAAGCAGCTCCAGATCCTAGTGTGAAAGAATCTTCTGTCCTCTCCTTCAAGTCAGCACTGACAGTCTTTGGCTCATTTACGCCTAGCATCCCACTGGAGGGAGGATCATCCATTATTATTTGGCTCCATTTCTCTACCTCTCTTAGTGACACAAGTTTAATAAATCAGAGCATCCTTCTGGCTAGGTCAGGTTGACCAAGGCAAAATCAAGAGTTGCTTCAGGACACATTTTGAGCTGAACTAGTCTCTATATCTAAAACTTATACTTTAAATGGAGAGGGAATACAATAGTATTAAGCGTTTGAAAATACTTCGATACACAGGCCTGTATCAAATCTAAGTTTTCTTTAGAAAACTAACACTAGGTAATTACATACTAAACATATTCTGTCAAGATGCTTTTGGGGTAAGTATAAAAATTTCAAGTATATTAAATAATAAAAAATTAACATCATCATAGATCAAGTAGGTTCATTCACTGGCATTTTATTATTATTATTATTATTATTATTATTATTATCACGCTCATCATCATCATCTTTAAGTAGTTGTAGGTGCCCTTTAACAAAGCCATTTATGATGACAATACATTCTGATCAATGTCACTCCTTTGAACATTCTCACCCATCCATCCCTTATCAACCCTTTCCTTTCCTTTTTTCAATTTTTTTAGGATATACATTGAATTCATGGCTGCATTCTCTTGCCCTTTCTCCTCATTTGTCTACCTCTCTCCCCTTGACCCCACCCCCACTCCTTTCAAGTACCAGTTTCCTGGTGTTTATTTTGTTGAACTTTGATTTTTACCTTTCTAAGGAATTACACTATTTCAGTTCTCCTTGGAAATGACCGTATTTCACATAATACATTTGTATACATTTGCAAAACTCCCATTGTATTTGCTTATAAGCTTATGAGCTAAATGTCACTTCTACATAAGAGAGAAAACGTGATCTTTGTCTCTCTGGGCTTGACTTACTTCACTTACCATAATTTTTTCTAGGTCTTTCCATTTCTTGACAAGTGATACCGTATCATTCTTTTTCATGGGTGAGTAAAATTCCATTGTGTATGTATAACTCATTTTCTTTATCCATGGAGGGGCATCTGGGAGGATTCCATATCACTGTTCACTTTGGCTATCGTGGATAGTGCTGCACTTTTTCTCCACTGAGCAACATCAAGGATCCAGTTCTTGTGTCTTTCCTATGCTGTCTTTCTGCTAGCATGGTCCTGAGGGGATTAGCAGAGTGGCTCATCTCTAACCACCTTGTTAAGATCCTGCCCATTACTCAGCTTTCTTCTGTTCCTCTGCTTTCAGAAATCATGGCATGCATACCTGAAGGGAACAGATGTGTGTCTACTCACCCTTGAAGCAGATTCTACTTTTCTGTTGGGAAGAGAGTTAAGTGGACCAGACTGAGACTCTTTGATGGCAGTATTGTCCTGGCATGGCTCCATGGTGGCCTGGAATAGAGAGCATTTAATGGGCCTGATGGCAGAGCCATTGATATGTGACTGGATGTGAGAGAGGACAAGGACTTTTTCGGCAATGACATTATCCAGGCTTGGGTGGGCTCTCAACTCAAGTCTCAGACAGTCAGGCATCTGTTGCTGGCAGCCATCCCATGGCCATTTTCACACTTAGTGAGTTATGTCTGAGAGAAGTTTAAGGGAGTTTCTGTGAATTCTGTGACATTGTATATGCAGGAAGGGCAGAAAGTGTGGATTTCTAGTCCTACATCATTGTCCTAACATCTGGCATGAGACAAGTTTCCTCTTAGTAAGCCATAAAGAAATGCATACTTTGGCCTTACAATGCCCCACCATCTGCCCCAATCCCAGCTTCTTCCCCATTTCTCATCTGCCTTTCCTGCCTTGCTTTCCCTTCAAAGAGATGTTACAGTTCTGCTCCCTACAGGGTGCTTCAGCCCTCACTCTCTGCCCCCATCCCCAACACTATTAACTGCAGCTTCCACAGCCTTGAGATCTCATTCTCTTCTAGTTTGTGTTCCATAGGGATTTCTTAAGTGCCTCTTCTTTAATGTCTGTTTTCCTCTGTGCTCTGCGCTGTTCTGGGTTCCATTCTCCACTTTTCTCCTCCCTGGGTCCTCCATCCAAGCCGACAGTTTAAAATCCCCACCAGGTCTCCAATCCAGATTTCTCTTCCAAACTCCACACATCCTTTGATATCTCCCCTGGTAAATGCCTTGGTCAGGCTTGGACCCAACACAGCCAAAATTGGAGACAGCTTCTCACCTCAAAATGCAATTGCTCTTTTTAAAGGACACCAGCCTCCATATCATCTTAAATCCTCACACATCCCATTTCATACTGTCACCCTTATGAAGACATTGCCATCCACAATTGACATGTCTGTCAGTAGGATAAAGAAATTGTATATATTTCTATTAACATATTGTATTTTAACATATACAATGTGTACCTATTATTCAACCTTAAAAAAGAAAATCTTAACTGGGTGCCCGTGGCTCGTGTCTATAATCCTAGCTACTCAGGATGCTAAGATCTGAGGATTGTCATTTAAAGCCAGCCCCGGCAGGAAAGTCTTTGAGACTCTCATCTTCAATTAACCACCAGAAAACTGGAAGTGGCACTGTAGTAGAGTGTTAGCCTTGAGCTGAAGAGCTAAGGGTCAGAGCCCAGCCCCAGAGTTCAAGCCCCACGACTGACAAAAATAAATAAATAAATAAAAATAAAATCCTATTAATCTGAATTTATTTCCTCACCTCTAAGCTCTAATAACCCCCCAAATGGTTAGCTTTTCTAATGAAAAAATTACAGTTTGGTAATTTAATCACCTCTTCTCCCCCACTACTCTCCTCAGTATTGAGAGCTACAATGGACAGATAGATACTAAAAAATGTAGAAATATCTCAGATCTTCTTGTTGCTTTTACCTTTCTTTCTTACACTGAAAATGAGACTGAAGCTTTCAATACTTTTAAATGACCAGTTAAAATTGACTCATGAATTGTTTATGCCTTTTGGAATTAATTTTTAATAGAAGTTTTGGGTTACATATTGATTTACATACTGATTTATGAATCAGTAAATCAGAATATTAACTGTTATTTATATTTTCCACAAACTTTTTAGCTGTTTGTTTCCTCTTTGGTTTTTCTTGCCTATAGATTTCAGTGTATGTAATCAATACAATGTTTTCTTTTATGATTTTAACCTTAAACCATACTTCCATGACCATACATCACATATTTAGTTATTTTTCCTAGTATTTTTATGTTTGCATATACTTTCATATTTAATACCTTGATCCACTCAAATTTATGGTGACATGACAAATGAAATAAATATTTTTTTCCTCCCAAGAGGTAAGCAGTTGGGTAAGTACCCTCTTGAAAACATTATATTTTGCTTTGCATTACATTGCTTAGCATTATGTTTTTGTTTATTTGTGAGTTTATTAATTGAATTATATTCAAGGCAAGATTGCTAGAAGGAAGTCAGGGTAATGTTTCTGGTTAAATGAAACATCCTCCCCAAGTAATGGAATACAGAAGGGTCTGTTGTTCCCTGAGCCCAGGGCAGAGTGGGTTGAGTGTATTAGGCATCAGGGTAGGGAGCAAGCTCTATTTCCAGAAGTAATCATCACTGTGGCAGCACCAAGTAGCCAAAGGAGGCATGTGGTTTTGGACCTCTCAGGCCTGGGAATCATACCTACAATGCACTAATGCAGCAACGCTTAGATACAACATTGCCAACCCAGATCTGTGAAGGTCAACAGATACAATGAGATGGCAGCATTTCAGAGCCTTTCTATCACTTCATACCCCAAAGTCAATCCTGACCCCATGGGAAGCAGTGAATCTTTCTTTCTTTCTTTCTTTTGCTGGTCCTGGGGCTTGAACTCAGGACCTCGGTGCTGGGCTTGAGCCTATTTGTGCACAAGGCTAGCTAGCTAGCCACAGTGCCACTTCCAGCTTTTCAAAGTAGCTTATTAGAGATAAGAGTTTCATGGAGACATTTCTGCCCAGGGCTGGCTTTGAACAGTGATCCTCAGATCTCAGCCTCTTGAGTAGCTAGGATTACAGGCGTAAGCCATCAATGTCTGTCTGACTCTTATCTCCACACACTGAGAATATTTTAAAGGCTATAGGAATGCTGTATAATCTGAGTGAATCCAAATTTCTTGGCAAAAACATAATTCTTTTAATGAGCATGTTTACTCTGTCAGGAAGAACTTTGCCATAATGTGAGAATCAGTGGGACAGTTAGTCCCCATACTGATGTCACCACCATGCCCCCCTGGGGGCAGGGTGTCAGAGGGGGTTGGGCAGTGGATGGCTTGGGGGGGGGCAGGCCACTGGATATAAAGAGGCAGGGGGTTCTGGCGAGGAGAGAAAGGGAGGGGGACACATGGCAAGAGGAAAGAGGAACATCTCCTGCCCTAGAGTCTGAGGAGAGCCCAGGCCTGTGGAGAGGCCTGAGGAGACCTGGGCCAGCAGAGAGGCTCACAGGGAGGCCCAAGGAAGCTCTGCAGAAAGGCCTGTGAAGGGTGGAGAGGCCTGTGCAGAGGCCAGTGAAGAGCCAAGAGACCTGCTGAGATCAGAAAGTCCTAAGGAGATTGGAGAGGCCTAAGGAGATCAGAGAGGCCTGCAGAGAGCAGAGGCCTACGGAGAGGCCCGCAGAGAGGTGGAGAGGCCCGCAGAGAGGTGGAGAGGCCCACAGAGAGGTGGAGAGGCCTGCAGAGATTGGAGAGGTCTGTGGAGATCAGAGAGGCCTGCAGAGATTGGAGAGGCCTGTGGAGAGGCAGAGAAGCCTATGGGGAAAAAGGAAAAAGGAGAAAAACATTTGCCCTCTTGGAGGTTGCAGCTGCTCCCAGTTCTGAGGTAACCCAGGACAGGGTTGCAGACCAACTAATAAAACTCCTTTGATACCTTTAATGGTGCCTTTGTGGATTTTCTCACTTACAGGTCATTATAATAGGAAAGAAATGGACTGTGTGGATCCACTTGGTCCATCGTGGTTATAGACTGACAGTGACTGTATACATAGAGTCATCTGCTTTCTCTTAGCATATCCGGGTTGCTGCCTAGGAAGTCAAATACAGAGCTCAGCATGGCTTGCCAAGTAGCTCTGTGCTGGTTTAGCAGGCTCGAGCAAGCTACTATGCCTATGCATGGTCCTGGGGAGTTCACCCATACCTTTTCAGCCATCATAACAAAATGACTTTACTTCAGACATCAGTATGGCCTTGCAGAACCTAGGCATGCACAAAAAAGGAAGAGTGAGAGCGAGCGAGCAAGTGAGAGAGAGAGAGAGAGAGCACTTCAGTTGCATATATAGAATATACAAACACACATTTGGCTTGGCTTCACTTAAGAACTTTATTTACTTGGTAATTAAGCAATGTTATGATTTAAGCAATTTATGATCTAGGGCAAAAACCATCACTAAATAAATAGAATTGCAACCAATTTTTACATTACCAAGACAAGGACTATATACAAATAACCCATATTTTTCTCTAAATAAAAAAAAATTATAGCATATTCAAGCTGGAAGAGGCTCAAACCATATTATAGTATAAGGCTACTGTGTTACATTTTGAAAACTTAAATCTGTTTTTCAATGTTTTCTTCTTGTTCATTATTTCCTAGTAGTCTTTTCTGATATTGTTTTTATTGTTTTCTGGGTTTGAGCTCAAAGCTTGGCTCCAAGCACTCTACCACTTAAGACATGCTTCCAGCCCTTTCACCTTTAGTTTATTATCAGATAGGTTCTCATGGATTTTTGCCTGGTTTTAGCCTTGGAACATGATCTTCCTAATTCTTACTCTTACATAGCTGGAATTAGAGGTGAGCAGCACCATATCCTGCTTATTTTTGAGCTAGGATCTTCCTAACAGTATTTTGCTGAGGCAACCACAACATTTCCATCTCTATCTCCTGCCTAGCCTAGGAGTCAATTGTTAGCTCTCTTTCCCAGCTCAGTTACCAAGTGGTCAAGTGCAAGGACTGTACCATCTTTGTCATGCTCACAAGCCCAGCTTGTTACCTTGCACATGGAAAAACACTCAGGAAATATGACTGATGGAGTTGGTGCTATTCACCTTTCAGCATTGTGGAGACAAGCAAATGCAATGGTGTATGTATTCTATTGTTAGATGATCCTTCCGGACAAACAAGGGAAACTGCATCCATAGCTAATATGTGATAGCACAGGCAAAAATAACTTAGCTACCACATCAAAGATGATGGTCTTGACTCTAACTGCCCAGACCTCTGTCTTTCCTCATCTTTGGAAGGAGAAGTAGAAACACAGGACCCAAGGTTTTTCAAGATGAGTGTCCCTGCCAGTCAAGTCAAGTAAAGGATCAAGCATCTTCATGACCTACTAGAAACCCCTAGAAACCTCTTCTCTAACTTTGATCCTGAGGCTCAAAGTTCTGGAAGTCTTCACTCATTTCTAGCAAGTAAAAAAAACAGAAATTTGGCCCACTGGTAATTTGAAGAACTATGAGTTTTTGCCTTTTATTTTTCAGAGCTTTATTGAGGTATAATTAAAATAATATAGCTATAGAGGATTCCCATCAAATATAGAGCTTTCTCAAGATACTTTGAACATCATGGCTCCTACCTCCAGCCCTAGGCAGTATTGATGTCTTTCTGTCTAAAATTGGTTGTGTGCTCTGAACATATCCTATGAAAGAACTCATGCATACAATAATATAGGCTTTTGCATCTGGCTGCTCTGTCTTAGTGAAATATTTGCAGTTTATCTGTGTCAGTCTGAATCTGTAGTTCTTTCATTTTGAGTAATGAATGTTATTCCATTGCATGCATTTAGCACTTTTTGTTCTATCTTTCAGATGATGGATGGATGGAAAATTTTAGGATATTATGAACAATGCTCCCATGAACATTCATGTCCATGCTTGACTTTTATGTGTGTGCTAGTACTAGGGCTTGAACTCAGGACCTCATGCTCTCACTTAGCATTTTCACTCGCAGATAGTGCTCTGCCACTTGAGCCACACCTCTACTTCTGTCCTTTTTTGATGTTTAGTTGGAAATAAGAGATTCTCCTATTTTTCCCCAGGCTTCCAGCCTAGATCCTCAAATCTCAACCTCCTGGGTAGTTAGGATTATAGGTGTGAATCACTGTACCCAGTTTATATTTAACTTTTTAAGAAACTAATAAGGTGTTTTCTAAAGTAGCTGCATCATGTTACTTTCTTGTCTATGGTGCATAGAGCTTCCAATTTCTCCACATCCTTGCCAGCTCCTGGTATTGTCTGTCCTTTGATTAAAGTCACTCTCATGGATATGTAATGGTATCTCAGGTGGCTTTAATTTCTGTTACACTAATGAGCAATGCCATCAAACAACTTGTCATGTTCTAATTTCCTTTCCTGTTTTTTTCTTTGGTACAATAGTCATTTGTAATTTTTCTCATTCTTGATCTGTCAGAGTTTGAAAATTCATATAGACTAGATGTAATTCCTTTATCAGATTGTTATTTATATATAATAATAATAATATCAGACAGTAGCTCATGTCTTCATTTTTTTTGGGGGGGGGTCCGGTCTTGGGGCCTGAACTCTGGGCCTGGGTGCTGTCCCTCAGCTCTTCAGCTCAAGGCTAGCACTCTACCACTGGAGCCACAGCACCACTTCCGGCTTTTTTTCTTTTTGCTTATGTGGTGCTGAGGAATCGAACCCAGGGCCTCATGTGTGCAAGGCAAGCGTTCTACCACTGAGCTACTTCCCAGCCCCTCATGTCTTCATTTTTTAAAGTATATCTTTTAAAACAGGAAAGTTTTTATATTTGGAAATTTATTAGTTATTTGTCTTAGGCTTCATGCTTTTGATGTCAGCTGTTTTTATTTATATTAGCCAAAATAATATCATTTTATAACTGCAATTTCAGTGTTAAACATGAATAATTTAAAACATACTATTTAACATTAGTTTTTCTCAGGATTCCTCCTGTTCCACTTTGTATTTTCTGAAACAACAGTTCTCCATTATAAACTGGTGTGAAAGTTTTCAGAGCTTAGGATAGAGATCCAAATAGGGTACTTGAGCATTAGTACCAGTGCAGAACATTCTTCCTAAACAAAACTTCATCCTAAACAAAACAGATACTCTTCCGCTGCCTTGTCAATTTCCTTCCTCTCCTATACGTCCTGTTTGTGCTTTTGCTATTTTCTTTGGTATGAGAGCATTTTGTCCTTTTTTTCCCCCTTCTTCTGCTGGAGTTGTCACTGTGAGAATAGGAGCCCCTCAAATCCCAAGGAAAGTAATTTCCCAAAGGATTGCTGGATTTACTGCTCTCTTGTTGCACATTGCTCCTGGCTTTGGTTGGGGTGGGACAAGCATGTCAGAGGGAAGCATCATCGTTAATTCATTGCTTTGTGCTCCAGACATGGCTTTCTTGTTTGTGCTCAGCATGCTGAGCAAGTTGGGTTCTAGAAATAAAGAGAAATGGATTGATAGTGCAAGTAAAGACCCTTTTTCACGTGATAAGACAGATGGAGAAAAACAAACAAAAACCCCTTCAATTCTGAATAGCAAATCCAAGAGACATCTGGAAATATTTACTCCTCCTGAATTGGCCATCAGTAGGCAGCAATATCTGACAAAGGCTCCTGGGATTGTGGATGAGAGGAGTAAGAAAGAGAGGAGTCTAAGGAGGTTGAATGACATGAGCGGGGAGGCAGATGGTAGGAGGTATGTAGAAAGAACATGTGGTTAATCGTGGTCATGGCTGAGTGGGACTTGCAGGGATGCAGACAGCATGGTGTGGATGTCAGGCTGGAGGCACTGAGCTGACCTGGAATAGGAACACTCATCTTCTGAGATGAAGGGAGAACTGGGAAGAAAGGGTGGTGGTGCTCTAGGAGGACTTGGTTGCTTGAGTGTAAAGAAAACAGATCCTCCAAAGGTTTCAGGCTATACAAGTATGGGAATTACCAGTGAAGGCTTGGAGACTAGGGGAGACAAAAGATGCATTAGACAATTAATAGGCACAAGTAGAATAAGCCACAGTGTGAAGATTATGTGGTGTTTAGGAACAATGTGAAAATGCATTGACACAGATGTATGGTGGGTGAGGCCTGATGTGGGTAGGGGATGATTAACCATGTCTTCCCAGATGGGCAGGATACAAAGGGGAGCCAGAAATGCTGATACCGGTGCCACTCAAACTTGACTATAGAGAACCTTTAAAAAAAATTCCAAAGGCCAAGCCACATCCAGAATGAACACAATCACACTTCTGGGAGTAGAAAACTCCCCAGGTAGTTCTAACACGAAGGCAATGGGGGAAATATTGGGCCAAGACAATAGAACAGTGATTCTCCAAATGTGCTCTCCAAACTAGCAGGTATCAACATTACCCATTTACCTGAAATGGTAATGGGTAATGCAAACTAGAGATGCAAATTCTTGAGCTCCACCTAGCCCCACTGAACCAGAACTTCTGGAGGTGGGTTTCAGCTCACTGTTTAACCAAGCCTTCCAGATGATTCTGATGCCTATGAAAGTCTGATAATTACTGAACTAGGTGAAAAGAAATTTGTGCTGGTCCTGGAGACCCCTCCGAGTGTGGAGGTAGTAAGCAAACTGTGAAACCTAGTGTCCTTTGATGCCATACAGTTGCAGACTGTCGCTAGCTCAGCTTTGAGTGTCAAAAAGACGGAGAAAGTAAAGAAAAAAAGCTAGTTAGTGTGTCAGATGACTGTCCATGTCCATGTGTAAATACCCTAGCAGTGTGTCAGGAGCTGAGAATGATAGATTTGGCCTACTAGTGATGGAAGGACATTGTCAAGAAGAAAATGTTCACTGTTTATTATCCATGGAATGGTGGCTTAAAGGACATGGTAGAAAGGGTAAAATGTTCAAAAGGGAGCAGAAAGTTGACGAAGATGGAGAGAACAACAGAAGCTAGAGGTTGATGACAAGGCTGGGAAGAGGAAGTCGCATTTACCTTTTAGCCAGTGGCCTTGGAATGACTGTTTGAAAGACACTGATCAAACTGATTGGCTTCCTGAATATGAGTTGTCTGGTGCCATGGTGATCGTCCTGGGTGGGAGTGGAGCCACTGTGCCTGCAAGCCAGAGTCTCCAGCAAGGCTGCTTTGTGATGGACAGAGCAGCCATGGAGACCGGGAAAACCACCTGGAGCTGACCTTCAGTGGTCAATTCCATTGTCTACACAGGCCACACTCCTACTTCTCAGATCTGACATCTTAGGCCAGCAGAAAGCAGTGCTGCTTTAACAGTTCCAGGGCTGATTATGATCATAAAGGAAAACAAGACCAGAAGAATCTCTAAAACCTTTAGATAAGGCTTATCTTAGCTTCAACTGATAAGGAGGCGGAAGGAGAAAGGGAGAAAGGAATACATCGAGGAGATAATAATAAAACCAGAAAAAGGCAGTTTTGTTGTTGTTTTTATGTTGTTGTTATTGTTGTTTTTGCTGGGCTAAATATTACAGATCATTTCTGTCATGACACATGGCCACACTGAGGATTCTGAGACACATTCTATCTAGGTCTGAATTAGGCATTCTCATGGCCACGAGATGTAGCCTTGCTTATAATCTAATAAAATTGCTTGGGTTCGTGCAAAACTGAGTTGTGAAGTTGCTGAAATGTGTTTCTGAATTTACATAATTTCAGGGCCTCATTTTCTTCAAGAATCGTTCAGGATTGTCTCCATAGCTGGGGGCTATACACATCAGAGGCTTTTCTCCTCCTCTGCTTTATGTTCTGATGGACAGGCATAACAGCCTATCACTCACTAAGGATTTTAGTACTCAGCCTACTGTGACCCTCCCCAAATACTCTTGGAGATTGTCATCTGCCTTTCACATTTTGTTACTCAGGACTATTTGCTATGTGCAATGACTTGTGTTGCAAAATTTAGAAGTCTCTGTCTTCACTATCTCAGTTCCTCCATTTCTGCTGTTTATTAGATTTATTCTTCTCAAGATTCTATCTGCTAGGCAGCAGATGCACATATAATAATACAGTCCACCAACAGCTGTAGGAACCATCCTGATGTATGTTTACACTAAGGTGAAGGTGACTCTTAAGGGTGAATGTGTTCTTGGATTGCTCCCCAGCTACTAGCAAGGCTGATGCAAGAAGCTCTAAAAGCCCAGAAGTTCAAGGCCAACCTCAGGATTTTTTCCTTAAATATGGGGGAAAACAAGTCTTTAGTCAAAGGAATAAAACCAGTATTTGTAGAATTCCAGGAAGAGTATTTTTAAGTGTGATATTGATGGCTATCAAAAATGAATACTGGCTTTTTGAAAATGTACCATGAACACCATTCTATAGATATCACTCACTGGTCACCATAGTCAGTTCACCACAGCATCCTTTCTGTGGACAATGAGCTGCTGGCTCTCACATGACTGTTGACAGTGTCTTTACCATTGTCCCCCACTCCCTTTTTGTTTTACAATGATATTGGTAGCGACAGGAATATGGATATATTGTACTTTTACAGATTATCATCGGGATGGCCTTTAGATACTCTCACTGGTTGAATCAGTAAATATGGTCTATACCTTGGATGATTTCTTGAAAATACAGACAACAGCAACAAAAATCAGGCAGAAAAAATAAACTGCAGAGTACTGACGATTAATTTTTTTTAAATGTTGAATGCATAACCCACTAGTGCTTTTAGAGTAAAGGAAAGGGACCTTGGAGGGGCTGACAGGAGAAGAGAAAGCAAAAATTATCTCAGGGAGGACCAATGAAATAGAACTGAAGACCCAGACATGAACCCACAGACCTATAGACATCTAATCTTTGATAAGGGAGCTAAAAACAATCGAATGGAAGAAAGACAGCCTCTTCAGTAAATGGTGCTGGCAAAATTAGTTAAGCACCTGTAGAAAACTAAAGCTTATAGATCCTTATATATCACCCTGCACCAGAATCAACTCCAAATGGATCAAAAACCTCAAAGTCAAAGAAGACAGCCTGAGAACATTACAGGAAGGAATAGGAAAAACTCTAAGGCTCTTTGGCACAGGCAGAAATTTCTTTAAAAAGACCCAGAAACACAATGAATCAAAGAAAGGTTGGACAAATGGGAATGCATGAAACTGCAGAGCTCTGCATGGCAAAGGACATAGCTAGCAAGATTAATAGAAAGCCCACGGATTGGGAGAAGATCGTCACTAGCCATACAACTGACAAGGGTCTCATATCTAAAATATACTTAGAACTCAAAAAATCAAATCCCCCAATAACAAATCCTCAAAGAAACAACTGCCCAATAAATAAGTGGGCTAAAGACTTAAAGAGAGACTTCTCTGAAGAGGAAATAAGAATGGCCAATATACACATGAAGAAATGCTCAACTTCTCTGACCATAAAAGAAATGCAAATCAAAACAACATTGAGATTCCACCTCACCCCACTTAGAATGGCTAGAATCAAGAAATCTAATAACAACAAATGCTGGAGGGGATGTGGCCAAAAGGGAACACTACTGCATTGTTGGTGGGAGGGTAAACTTGTTCAACCACTTTGGAAAGCAGTATGGAGATTCCTCAAAAGACTCTACATAGAGCTCCCCTATGACCCAGCAATCCCACTTTTGGGCATTTACCCAAACGATCACAAACAAGGCCATACTAAAGCTACCAACATAACTATGTTTATTGCAGCATTATTCACCATAGCTAAGATATGGAACCAACCCAGATGCCCCTCAGTAGATGAATGGATCAAGAAAATATGGTATATATATAGATATATATCTATATATCTATATATATACACACAATGGAATTCTATGCCTCCATTAGAAAGAATGACACCACCCCATTTGTTAGGAAATGGAAAGACTTGCAAAAAGTCATATTAAGTGAAGTAAGCCAGGCCCAAAGAAATATAGATCCCATGGTTTCCCTTATTTGCAATAATTAGTATACATCTAGGACAAGCAGAAAAGATCAAAAGCTATGTACATATGACCATACACGATGATACTAAGTGAAATGAACCCCAAGATAGGAACACAAGAGGTTTTACCTTTGTTGCTGTTGTTTTTAATGTACTTCTAATGTACAGTCTGTTTTTTTGTTTCTTTCCTATGTTTTTCCCCCATGGTATAACCCCTGCTTTCACTGAATTTGATTCCTGTGTCCAGCATCTTGTATATACATTTTTCTAATTTGGGAAGGGGAAGGGAAATAACAAAATGCTGAAATAAAGATATAAGTTGACCCATTGTAACAATGATATGTACAAGACACTATGTTGAAAATAAACTTTACAACTTTGCGAGAGGGGAGAGGGAGAAGTTAGGGAGGTGGAGAGGGAGAAGGAATGATAGGAGAAAAACAAGGGAGGAGGTAACAATGCTCAAGAGGAAATGTTCTCATTACCTTACTCATGTAACTATAACCCCTTTGTACAGTATCTTTACAATAATATATTTTAAAAAGAATTAGCTCAAAGAATACTTGCCTTTCTGTTAATTTATGGGATGCAAATACATATTTTCACATGCAAACATATCCAGGAGGTACCCAGTGTGCCATGTTAGAACGCTGAGCTGTGGTGACTGTCTTTAGAGCTTCTGGAGTCTTCTCCCTGATCTTGCTTGGTTTCTGTCTGCTGTGGGCTCCCTGCGGAGGCCAGAGCCATGTAGAAGAGAGGCCTTTCCTGGTGACTGAAAAGAAAGCTTGTCAGCCAGCTGGGAGACAAGAGCCAAGTGCTGGGTGAAGGTGGCAGATGAAAGGCTGGGGAGATGCTAATGTGACTCCCTCCAGAGGGTGACAAGGCAGAAGGAAGCTGCAGTCCTGTGCAGCAAGCTTTGTGCTCCTGTGCTTTGTGGATAACAATGTCCCTTGGTACTGTAAGAACAAGCATTCTCCCACTCAATTCAGAGGATTCTAAAGGGAGGCCTTTCATGGGGGAGAAGGAAAGGATACCTAAGTGAATTCTAGGAAACCATCTCAGGGTATGATACATGCAAAGGTATGAAGTATTTGACCTGAAGAGCTCATACATAGAAAGCAAATATTCTAGAAATAGACTTTTCCTTCCCCCCCCCCTCCCCATGCCCTTAGGCATTCTATTTGTTTCTTCAGTGTCCTCACAGCCTTACAACAATGTGTCATGTACCTAGTTGAAAGATATTCTATCTGCCCACCCAGATCCTATGTGAAGAAATAAGGCCAAAATTCTGAGCTAGAAAGAGCTGGGGTTGCTGAAGGTTAGTTGGGGGCTTCACAAAGGGAATGGAAGGAGAGTTCTATTAACCATAGACTAGGCTTCTTGGAGGCTCTCTCTGAAGACTTAGCAGAAGAGGAGACAAGAGAAACCTTCTGATATCTATTAATACCCCAGGCTTGGTGAGGTAAAGAGGGAAACTGAGAGTCAATAATTATCATTAGGTAGAAGCAGCATTGGACTCCTGAGTCAGGTAAGTAGTACAAAGCACTGGGAAATAGGAAGTGGAGTAAAAGATTAGGCATACAAGCCTTGTGATTCCTTTTAGCATCTAAAGCTACCTTTCTACTCCATTTCTTTCATCTGGAGAATGAGAAAAAAGTACTACTAGACTTCCTAGCTCTCTGAATCTGTAGTATTAAGCAGCTCAAAGCTATCCAGGCAATCAGAGGGGTATTTTAGACTTCCTTCCTCAATTCTCTCTTCACCATTCACAACTGCAATGAGATCCAGAACCTACATCTTCCCCTAAAGAGAAGCTTCAATGCCAACCTATAATGAAAATCTTGTTTTAATTCGCACATTTTCAGCCTTACATTTTAAGTGTTCTTATCTAATACTGATGAAATAAAGCAAAGCTTAATCAGAAAACCAGATATCAAAGAAAATACCTCATTTTATATTTTTACCAATACCTAAACATGGAAAAGAGAAAAAGAAGAGAATCACTCTACTAAATATTGTTAGGTATAAAGTTGAAAGCATGGTTTGTGTGAATATAAAATGAGTAAAAGCTGGTCATAGCGATACATGCCTATAATCCTAGCACTTTGGAGGTATGAAGCAGGAGGATCATAGGATTAAGGCTAACCTGAGCTACAAGGCTCTATTTCTGTCACAAAAACAACAAAACAAAACAAACAAAAACAGCAAGTATTTTTACTAGGGCTTGAACTCAGGGTCTCATGCCTTCATAGCTGATGCCCTACCATTTGCGCCACACCCCAGCCTAGCTTATTATGATTCATTGGAAATGGAGTCTTTCAGACTTTTCTGCCCTGATTGGTTTTGAACTACAATCCTCTAGGTCTTAGCCCCCTGAGTAGCCAGAATTATAAATATGAGTCACTGGCACCAAGAAGAGGTCAAAAGTAATAAACAGGATGACTCAGAAAGAATTAGAAAGATTGAAGTGTTCATAGAGTCTGAGCAACAATGAATGTTTCGATAGTATTCATAATTTGCACGCAAAGCTGTTTCCTGTCTTATAGGACAGTAACTGTCACCTTGGTGATTTTTTTCAACCCAAATCTTATTTTTAGCCCCTCTATATTGCTCTTTGATAAGAAACAATTACAAGTGTTCTATAAATTATCTTTTCTTAAAATTTAATTAATTAATTTATTTATTTATTTATTTTTGTCATTTGTGGGGCTTGAATTTAGGACCTGGGTACTGTCCCTGAAGTCTTTTGCTCAATGCTAGCGTTCTACCACTTTAAGCAATGCTCCACTTCTGTTTGTTTTTGTTTTTGTTTTTGTTTTTTGTTTTGGGTCCGGTCGTGGGGCCTGAACTCTGGGCCTGGACGCTGTCCCTCAGCCCTTCAGCTCAAGGCTAGCACTCTACCACTTGAGCCACAGCGCCACTTCTGGCTTTTTCCTTTTTGCTTATGTGGTGCTAAGGAATCAAACCCAGGGCCTCATGCATGCAAGGCAAGCGCTCTACCACTGAGCTACCTTCCCAGCCCCTCCACTTCTGTTTTTTGAGTGATTAATTGGAGATAAGTCTCTTGGGGGCTTTTCTCCCTGGGCTGGCTTCAAATCCTCTCAGATCTCAGCTTCCTGAGTAGCTAGGATTACAGGCATAAGCCACCAGCGACTGGCAAAATTATCTTTTACACTTACAGGTTGTAAAATACTAATTAATAGTAAATCTCAAGTTGCAAAAAACTACTCAAAGGGAGGATTAGATAATTCTCCCCCTCTGGCCTACACACATCTTGCTCAACACTGAGAAGACTTAGAAACTTCCAAAAGTTGAATGTTTATTTCAACTAGTTCCTAAGAGCAAAATTAGTATTTAATAATTCTCTACACATAAATGAGAAAACTGAAAAGGAGATTAAGAAATTTGTTTAAATTCAATCTAACAAAATATTACTCAGAGATGTTGAATGATGAAGTCTTGGCTCCTCTCATCACACTGTATATTAACTACAACAAAAATTTAAGCAGACACAATATTCAAACATCAATGCACATAAATTCCAAAGATATAATTCAATGACATTTTACACATGTGTGCGTGTACTTTTGGCAATCACATGGCTCAGATGAAAATATAAAAAGTGTCTATTACGGAGAAGTACTATCACATTCTTTCCCACACAAAAGCCACCGTAACCATTAACCTCAACTAACCACTTTTCTGATGTTAGTCTCCATCCATTATTTTTGCCTGGCTTTCCATTTGTGTCTGTATCCTCTTGTATCTAGCATCTTTCTCATAACTCTGTCTAAGGCATACATCTACATTATTGCATGCAACAGAATTTTTTTTTTCAAGACCTGCTACTTGAACTCAGGGCCTGAGAGTTGTCCCTGCACTTTTTTTTTTTTTTTCTGCTTAAGGCTAGTACTTTACCTCTTGAGCTACAGCTCCACTTCTGGCTTTTTGGTGATTAACTGGAGATAAGAGTTTCACAGACTTTCCTGCCTGGGCTTGCAGATCTCAGCCTCCTGAGTAGGTAGAATTACAGGTGTGAGCCACCTGTGCCCAGCACACACACACACACACACACACACACACAAAGATATTCCATTATTCCATTCTACAAAGGTATGTTAACTTATTCTCTTAATGAGAACTTTTAAGCTGTTTTTAATTTTAGACTATAGTGCATGAAAAACATATTGAAATGTTGTATTGCAGAGTGTATATTGTTTTATTGGGTTCTACTGAACATTTCTTTTTTCAAGATTATACTAGTTTACATCCTCATCAGAAAAGCATGAAAAATCTCATTGTTTCACATCCTTACCAACATTTGATTGCATCACTTTTTTATTTTAACCAGTCTGTGGAGTGAACTCCTCTACACTTAAATGTGGTATAAAAACAATTCTAAATAAGGGAAACAGTGTTATAGTTCCATAAAGCAGTGTGACTAAACTACTTCATTCCAAATATTAACTCTATCTGGAGTGGGTGAATCCCATGCTTCCAAGATAGTGTGATACTTTAATAAGAGCATAATACATTAGTGAGCTACACTGACATCTTTCTGATCCATTCCTATCTGCTCCTTTGGGGTCACAATCTCTGATCACATTTTCCTACTCAAATTCTGTTTGATAAAACACTTAGTAATATTAGAAAGGTTCTTAAATCTCCCACTGTGTGCAAAGGCTGTGTTAGGAACATTGTTAATACTATGAAAAGAACCACATACACTTATATCTGATCATAAATATTGATACATCCAACTATAAGACTATACAGAGATATAAATTCAGTGGATATCAGGAGGATAGTTAAAGATAGGGCGTTCAGTTAATGTTTGTGAATGGCATTGGTGCTGTACCTCTGGGGATTGGGTGTTTTTTGAGATATGGCAGTACTGGGGTTTGAAGTAAGGGCTTTGTACCTGTAAGACAGGAGCTCTACATTTTTGGCTTTAGTAACTTTTTGAGATTTAGGGTCTCCTATTTTTGCCCAGGCAGTCTGTACCATGATTCTCCAACTACTATTTTCCTCAGAGCTGGTATGACAAGCATATACCACCACCCCAACTTTTTTGCTGTTGCTGAGATGGAGTCTTGCTAACATTTTTTCCTTTGCCTATCTAGATTCATGATCCTCCTAAACCATGACCACCTCTTGAAGGAGCTGAGAATACAAGCATGAGTTCTTGCACCCAATGTACCCCCTAGATTTTTGTTTGTTTATTTATCTGTTTAGGTGTCCTGAGCTTGTTTTGTGGTGTTCTACCAAGGATCATGAAGATCACTTATAAAATCATTTTCTTTGGTCAAGGCAAACTCACAAATTCACAGAAATTTTGCAGCATCTTTTTCTGTAGATGGAGTGAATTTAAGTTTTAGCTGGTCTGCAGCTGTATTTCTAAAGCTGTAGTTATTTTTGGTCCTACTGCACAAAACAAAACAATTTAAAATTCTAAGGAAGACTGCTGTCTGTCACTGACCAGACTTTAAATTTGTTCTGGCTCCTCTTTACTACAGAGGGTTTTTGATAGATGAATGTGATTTTTTGGCAAGAAGAAGACAATTAAATTGCCTGGTTTAAAGTCCTCTGCCCATCACTCCCTCAATATGTGTTCCTTGACAAATCATCTAATCTCAGTTCTCTATCTCTAAGACTTTGAGATTTGAAAAACAAACATTATTATTTGTAAAGCACCTGGAGCATACAATGTGAGAATATTTATTCAGTAATATATATATATATATATTAAAACCTTTCTTCAGTATTTATTTATTTATTTAAAAATTTCCTCTTTGGATTCCTTTGTGCCCTTTTTGACCATCCCAAGCTGGACCTATCTCCTATACTAACAAATGCAAAGTACACAGCACCAGAAGAGCAAGATGCTCAGCAACCAAGCAGCCCCAGGTACAGATAACACCTGGATGAAATTCCAATATACCATGGGGAACCAGAGAGCCAGACTCAAGATGCTATGCATGAAGCTATTCATGATGACATTCTGGACAAGAAAAAATGGGAGTTAAAAATAAGTGACTGATCATAAGGTACCAATGTGGGAGAGAAGGTAGTGCTGCAAAGGAGCAGGAGGGAATTTGAGGTGCAGAGCTAAAGTCATTGTTCCATATCTTGATTGCAATGGTGGCTATGCAATACAATTGAATATATGTATCAAATATCACATGACTATGCTTTCAAAAGGGTAATTGTATGTGCAAATTATACCTAATCTTTCTAAAAATGGAAATGACAATGAGGTACCACAAAGTCTTTGTTTTCTCATAAAAAGCTCATGCATGTGTATATAAAGAAGGCTGAACAATATGTAGAACCACATGTTTATCTCCAACTCCACCACTTCCTGCAATTCTAGAAACAGCTCTTGACCAGTCCTGAATCTTCAGATGCTCTTGGAGAACTGTCATTGCTTGCCTATCTTTCAGTGAACACCAGAAATGTGAACTCATGAGTGACGAGCTGCCAAGGACTTGAGAAAGTATGGAAACACCTGTAAGCATGAATTGAGACCACCCAGGCAGCTTCATGAAGAGCTGTATGTCATTGTAGGAACTTGGGGCCTAGAGGCCTGAACCTTTGATCTAGGGACATATTACCTTCAATCTAGGGACATATCACCTCATTTTCTGCTTTCCCTCCATCACTTTCTTTATCTCTTGTCATTTTATCATGAAGAAGCTCTATGTTTCTATATTGCATTGGATATATCTTTCCATCAAGCACATGTTCTACACAAAATTGGAGAATCAGCAGTGGCTTCTTGAGCCCATTTCCTTCCCCTTCTTTATTGGGTTCTCCTGTCTGTCTCCAGCTCTTCTGTCTGGGTACATTCACCAAGTTGCCTCAACTCTTGGAAGACTTCTCCCTTATTCAAATGTGGCCTTTCACTGGTCCTCCCATCTCCTGAAACTCTCTGCATCTCAAGTTTTGCTTCTCCACCTTGTATCTTGGGTTGTCAGATAACCCAGAATTTTTCTTGGATAAATGGACAGTGGCTTTAGATCCAATAAGAGGGTAAAAGAGAGAAGAATGCCACCTTCACAAGTCTACTCCCAACCCTGGACAAGCAACCAGGACAGTACTGCAAGCTTGAAGACAATAATTGTAAGTGACTTGAGCACATTGCCTGAACTAGAAAACATGCTAGAAGATTGTTCTTTCTTCAATATCATTTACATTACATGAGCAAATCTCTGAAGCTTATCCTACTTGCAATATTCAGACCTTAAAATCAGGTTGTAGCACGCACACATATAGTGCCTAAAACATCATATATTATCCCCAACCCAGCAAACAACTTCCTTGGAAGTCTGTGCATCTGGTCATTATCCTCCCCCCACCTCAAAAAAAATAGAGAACACAGACAAGTCCTGAGGAATGAGCACAAATGCAAACTAGGAGACTTGGTTTTAACAAAATGCTATGATGAGTCACTTTAACAAGTAGGGATAGTTCCATATACAGATGTACACCTGGTAGGCAAACATCTACAAAATCAGAGACTTTCTGTTGTAAGACAGTAAGAGGGAGGAAGGCTATGGCGCCTAGGAGAAAGGCCAGAGAGAGCATCTCCACATTCTCCTGCGAACCATATATGTAGTGGTTCCCAAATATTACTCTAGGAGCCAGTCCTCATCTAGATAGTGTCAATCTCTGGAAGTGTACCCAGGATTCTGTACTGTAAACTATCTCTCCAGAGTATTCCTAATATTTAAGCAGGTTTGGAAACCCCATATTTAGACTTTCTAGGAAGAAAGTCTAGCAGTGTTATACCTTGATTCCATATATTCCTCACAATAATCTTCTGGGGATAGGTACCATTATTAGCCTCATTTTACAAACCAGAACACTCAAGCACAGAGAAGCTACTCAACTGATAGGTGGCAAAACCTCAATCTATACCCAGATAGTCTGATTTCAGAATAGCCAATTATCTTTTAACCAAATTTTAATTTCAGTAACAGGGGTGGAACCAAGGGCCTCACACATGCTCGGCAAGGGCTCTATCATTTGGGCTATTTTGTTTTTCAAATAGAGGCTTTTGAATTTTGCTTGGGCTGGCTTCACACCCACCATCTTCCTGCTTCCACCACCTGAGAAGCTGGGATTACAGGCATGTAGCACCAGACATCTCCACCCATCTCTAGTCTCCAAACTTCCAACAATCCTCGCCTTCATGCTCTACTTCAACAGGACTATTAAGAAAACAAACCAGCAACAACAAAAAACATCAAGACATGAGAACAGAATGGATTAGGCAGAAAGACACATAAGAAAAACGTTCTATAGCAATCAGTAAATAGTTATGAAAAATACACAGGACTTCTAGCACAGAGAATCAGGGACAGATTCAATGAAATACTGTTCTCTGGTGCTGTACAGAAACAACTTGGACTTTAATGAAAGCTTCCAGTCAATGCAAACTTCACCAGCAAAGAGTAACAAGTTGTGCATGAGACCACACATGAAAATATACTAATATATTTAGGGAAGACATTTTGACTCTTCACAAGCAAGAATGCAGAAAGTACCACTGAGGAAAATATCCAGAGTCTCTTGAACATTCTGCTTAATAAAGTTGTCAATCCATTATATATTACTTCCCCTTTGGTAAAAGGCCCTATTTTTGTCAACTCTAGATTATAACCATGATGTCATGCTTATTTGCCCTTCTTTCCTGATCTAAACCATAATGAAATTGAGAACCTTGAAAAAGCCTCCTACTCAGAGCCAAGACAGCTATTCAGATATGAGACAATCATGCTTATAATATCTAGTCTAGACACAGGGATTCACGCAAGAAAGTACAACTAGAATCTTTTCATTTAAAGTGGGTGTCTTGAAATACATTTTCTAAAATCCAATTTTAATGTTATTTTCGCAGAGGGAGGGAGCAATTGGCCTTCCAAGATCGTCAGTAGAACATTTTATTGTGTTTTTCCTTCTGCCTCCTTGGAAACTGTCCACCCTGGGCCCACCAGTAATTGAACTTGTGATTGGCAGGAGGAATTTCATTTGCAGCAGCCAAAGGGCTTTGCACATACAAAAGCAGAAGTGCTGAAGGGCTGGGGGCATCCCCTTGTCTCAGGGTAAGGGTGGCTCTTTCTGAGGCTCCTCCCCAAATGGTCACAGATCTGCTCAGAGTCCAACATTATACAACACAGTGGTTGCTTGGCTTCTGTGCCAAATGGATGGACACTGTGTGCCCCATTTTCACAGAGGGCAGTCATTTACCAGAACTAAAGAACAAATCATGTCTTTCCCTCTGGAGACCTCTGCCTTTAATCTGGTTGCCATGAAGGCCACAGTCTGAGAGACTGCAGGCAAAAGACCCGCTGAGGTTGTTGTAAAGCAGAAGAAACCAACAACCCAATTAAGTTATAATTAGCTGAACTATTTCAGATGATTTTTAATCAATGCCTTCCTTTCATAAGTCATTGGGTCTTCAGGGCCAAGAGAAGGAAATGATTGTTGAATGAAGATGAAAACATGACTGGCTGCCTTTGAGCGTAATTCTGACCTCCTCTTTCTTGCTCTTCTCCTTACCTCCTGCCAGACACTCTGGAACACGTGACCATGATCATCAAGTGCTTTAGAACCCTTTATCTGGAGTGTTTCCACCTCCTCGGCATCATCATGGAACGCACTTCCAACCGACCCCAGCCCACCTCACCCATCCATTACTGCCCCTCCCACACAGACCAGACTTTCGCTTCCACTATGCCAACTTCTCCCTGGCTCAGAGAGTCAGCCATCTCCTCCTCCTGTCTCTAAACAGCCTGTTACCCCAGCGCCACAGCCCCCTTTCTCTTCCTCCACCCTTGGCTGCCACCTTAGTTGCTATCTCTGTTGCAAAGATTCCCCTGGCAACCAGGCAAAGTAAATTTATCTCCTCCTTGTATGCCCTCATTTCTCTTCTCTGTGCTCCTCCTCCATGTTTATATGGCTGTCCCAGCTACGAGGCCCCATTTGACTGAAGACATCCAAAGTGTTGAGGTAAACAACACAGGGACTAATTTTATCTCCAACATGCCTGCTGCTGACTGAGTTTCCACTCCTTCCCCTATAGGCAGTAGGCTCCTGGAACAGTATTTCATTATGGGCCACAGCTCTTCAGTCACTGGTGTTTGTTCAAACTATCTAGTTCTGTTACCCACTGCAGCTTTGGTTCAAGCCTCTTTCCCTCTCCCCAGGGCAGGCTAGGTAAGGGGCACTTCCTTAGGGTGCTGTAGTATGAAGTAGGAGTGAGAAAAGAAAGCTCTTTATCTCCTTGTTTTCTTCATTGGTTTTGGTAATAGTAAAGCTGCTGGAATTTTGCTGTTTTTCATAGCTGTGATGAGGGAGATCTTCCGGTAAAGAGTCATGTGCTCAGATGGACACCCTAAAATCTCCCTTGCAGAGGACTTGGTTCTAGGAATGTCCTCTGAGCAGGAACCGATAGTTCCTGTGGAGGAGAACCCACTGCATCTTCCTGTGATACCTCACCTGAAGGTACCACACTTAGTTCCTCTGTTCCTCTTTGCTCTTTGTTACGATTTTTGCTGAACCAAGCTAGAGATTCTTGTTAGCAAATGTCATCAACTAGATCCAACAGAAACTAGAACAAAATCCTGAAAGTACACTTTCATGTACTTATGCTTAAAATATTGTGAAAAATACCTTACTCATTGTGGATTCTTTTTTAATTCCTTTGAGCCCCAGCTCCTTTGGGAATCTGTGCATCTAGGGGCTCAATTTGGGTACCATATGGAACTTTTAAAAATTATGTCATTTTAATCATAAATTACAATTTATGTCTCTTTGGTGAAATATGTTTGGAAAAATATCATCTTCTCCAGAATGCGCTCTTAAAGTCATTACGAACAACAGAATATACAAGAAAAAGCCCCATCAGTGGGGATGTTTGTAGAGTAGAGTGCTTGCCTTATACCTGTTAGGTCCTATGTTGATCCCTATCATAACTTCATTTTCCCCCCTTCCCCCCAAAAGAAGAATGAGGCCAGGGATTGGTGGCTCATGCTTATTACTGTATTGACTTGGAAGACTGAGATAGAAAGAATTTTGTTTCAAGGCCAAACCATTCAGAAAGTTAATAAGACTTCTGCACTGGAGCTGTATATATATAGTTGGTAGACTCTTGTTATCCTAGTTGCAATGGATGGCCTAAAATAAGTGGGTAGCAGAGAAAGCTTGGGCAGGAAGTCAGACCCTATCTCAAAAATAATAACCAGCACAGAGAAAGGCTAGAGGCATAGCTCAGCAGGAGAGTGCTTGCCAAGCACGCTGAAGGCCCTGAATTTAAACCCTAGTACTAACAAAAGGAGAAAAAAAAAAGGAACAACAGAAAAAAAAGTTCTGTCAAGTAGTAAAGTAAGCAAATTTGATTGATATTCTAAAACTAATATTTTTACAAAATTATTTATGCTCCGAATTCCCCCTTCCAATGTTTTACCTTGCGTAATACTGATTGATCTAGTTTATAACATGCTGGTTTTAGGATAAGATGGTGCTGAGTGTTAGGAAGAATAGTAAGGAATGGCAGTGGTAGCCTGGGTCCATCCTCTTTGTCTCCTGGAGTCCACTGAGCATGAGTTCATCTCTCAGTTTTATAGAGCCTACATCTGCCAAACACAGGAGCTCACTGCTGCTCTGACTGTTGAGAAGACATACTTAAAATGACTGTAATATTCAGCTGACAGAATTAATACAAAGCCCAAATAACTCCGTGTGTGTGTGTGTGTGTGTGTGTGTGTGTGTGTGTGTGTCAGCAAATCTGTGAAAATAATGCTTGAGTAGGTTTTTAGAACATATGAAGCATCAAAAGTCAGAAATATGTTTTTGGAAAAGGAAAAACATTTCATTTTAATCCATGTGGCTCAAGTCAAGGTGGTGAGTTTATCAACAATGTTACCTTTCTTATATTTAAGCTAACACAAAGTATATTTTGCATTGTTTAAGTACAAGTGAACTTCACAGATATTACCAAGTATAGATAATAAGTAGAGTTATATGAATCAGAGGTATCTGGGCTAATCAATTTTTGGTATACAGTTTTATCAGGCCATTACAAATGAATTTTTTAAAGAAGATTTTAAAAATAGTAACATTTTGATGATTCCCCAACATCATTGGGTAGAAATAAAATCTCAGCATTGGCCACTGGAACACTGAGATCATTTGAAATCTAAATTCCAGACATTTAAAACCATACAAACAAAGCATCCTAAAAGAAAAAAAAATTGTCGTGAGGTCTGCTTTTTGTTTTGAACCTTAATTTTTCCATTCCAGCGAAACATTTCAGATTTCCTTAGCGTGGGCCTCCAGCTGATTGCTAAAGGGTTCTAGCCACCTGAGAATGACAATCTGTCTTCCTGTCACCAGGCCAAACCCTTGGGATTTCCCCTTGTTCCCAGTCTTCCTCCAGTGTGGGAGAGACCCTTATTCCTGCCTCAGGAAGAGCACTATTTTTAATTACAGTTGGTTCCTTTCCACCGCTTTTGTGGGAGAAAAGCAAGCTGGCAATGCAACTGTCTTTTTAAATATTAGTTTCATTTTTTTTGGAAATTTAGTTTTGTTTTCTTGCTCTCCTTGCTGATGCCTTTGTGTGCTGAGCAGCAGCTGGGATCCCACTGCATTTACATGGCAACCAGAAATCAGTCATTGGGGTTGCCATGGTAACCAGAGGGGGGAAGGGAAGAGAAGCCCATTTATCACAGTAGGTTGTGTCCCTTCTTGGAAGCTAACAGAATTTTGAGACAGAGGTCATTCTGAAAGCAACAAGAACAAATGAAACATTAAAAATAAAAACACAAAATGAACAACAACAAAACCAGTGCCTGTTGATCTCAGAATTGAGATAGGCCTGAGCACTGGCATCATCAAGTACTCTGTGGACCACCATGAATATGGCAAATTCTACAGAGAGAGGTGGAAGGCATTGCCTTCTCCCCCTGGCCACAGGGACACTGACTTGGTATGTAGGGAGAGAAGGTCCTCTGTGCCAGCATCAACCTGAGTTGCCAATTTCTGAAGCTTCATGTCTGCAAAGAAAAGACAAGTAGCAGATGCTAGATAAGGAGAGCTTGGTGGGGTACTGCTTTACTTTTTTCTTTTCTTCTTTCTTTTTTTTTCTTTTTGTCAGTCGTGGGGCTTAGACTCTGGGCCTGGGTGCTGGCCCTCAGCTCTTCAGCTCAAGGCTAGCGCTCTATCACTTGAGCAACACTTCTGGCTTTTTCTGCTTATTTGGTGCTGAGGAATCGAACCCAAGGCCTCATGCATGAAAGGCAAGCGCTCTACCACTGAGCCACGTTCCCAGCCCAACTGCTTTACTTTTATGGTCAGAAGATCCTGGCTGCGGAAGTGGGGCCCCAGGTGCCCTCCCATGAAAAGCAGAAGTGTCTGCTGAGTCTTGTTTCCTGTCACATTTTCTGGGAGCTAAATGTTGTCAGCCTTAAAATTTGAAAGAAGCTAGTCATGTGGTGTTAACTAGCTAAAAGACCTTTTACAGGCCCCAGTAATTAAAGTAGTAGGGGGGATAAAATTCTTCACCTATAAGCTGATTGTGTTTTGTTACAGACAAGAGGGGCCCCAGACTCACCACCCTCCAATCTTCCATCTTTCCCCCACCCCCCAACACAGATTTAGTTCCTGAATTTGCTTAATCCAACCCTTACAAAGGCAAATGACCAAGAGCCCATCTCACTTCCCATTGCAGTAAAGAAAGCACTATTTGCTTTTAAATTATTCTAATGGCAAGACTTTAACTGGTCAAGAGATAGGAATGTGATTGTATGAATGTAGATTTCATTTTTGTTGGATTTTTTCCTCAATTCTTGCTTGCTTTCTCTTTATTCCTCAACGTCCCTTATTTAAAACAGAAGATTACTTCTTTTCTCTTTTGTATTTGAGATGAGCACATTTTTGGGGCTTGAACTCAAGGTTTGGTTGTTGTCCCAGAGCTTTTTTTGCTCAAGGGTAGCACTCTACCACTTGAGCCACAGCCCCACTTTCGGCTCTTTGGTAATTCACTGGGCATAAGAGTCTCATGAGCATTTTTGCCCAGGCTGGTTTTGAACTGAGATCATCAGATCTCAACATAATTCTTGATTTCCCCCTCTTCCCCCTCTGCAACCTACCCTCTCCACCCCTTGGTTTCCCTCTCAGACCTGCTCTACCATTTCTCATTCACAGTGAGCCTTTTTCCCTCCTTCTCTCCTTCCCTTACATCTAATTCAACCTATATTTGAAAATACATCCTGAATTAATGGCTTTACTGTCATCCTAAAGCAAACTACCACCATCTTTCTAAGAGCTAGAAATGCTTCCCAATGTTTTTCCAGTTTCCAACATGTCTACTTCTTTCTCGTCTCACCAGGAAAATCAGACCATATCACTGTTCTATTGTTCTAGATTATTCCCCATTCAGAGCTATATAACATATTCACCATATTGCCACAACCCACAAAGTTCTACCTGATGTGTGCCCATTCTCAGACATTACTGACATCTTCTTTGTTGACCTCTTAGCTATTCCTTGATGGTATCTGCTAATCTCAAGGATTTTACACCTTTAATATTCTCCCTTGGATACTAAGAAACCTCCCATACCCTTTGTCCAAATTTCTTCTACAGGAGGACTTTTGTATCATCCTGGAAATAGAAGGCAAATTAAGTTTTAGGAGAATGAAGGGACTAGTTACCAAGGTATATTTAGGTTAAGAAGATCAATAGCAAAGTCTGATGCAGCACCAGGTTTGAAGGGGTTAATACCATAAAAGTGCAGACAGCTGTGGCCCTGAAGACCCAATGGAACTATCTGGATGAGCTGTGGGCTTTGTGGAAGGAAACCAAGACCAGAGCACAATGCTAAGGAACACACTGACTTCGCTTTTTCACCCATTGATCGAACACAGATGGAAACCAGAAGCCAAAAAAATCAGGACTAAGGATGATGTCACAAACATTTCATAATAAATTACAATAAGTATCTCTTATAGTTCTGGGAGGCAGTATATTTTGTTTTCATCTGGACCCTATCTCACTTGAGATTGCAGTCAAAGGTTATTAATTTGAAGACTTGCCCTGGTTGGAGGATCCATGTCCAAGGAAGCTCACTTGTTGCTCCTGGCTGTTGGTAGGAGACTGCTGATCCTTTTCCTGTGTGTGTCTCTACAGAGCCACTTGAGTGTCTTCACTGATAGTACATGGACTATGCCAGAGTCAATGACCCAAGAAACAACGTTGGGGCCACACTGCTTTTTGGAACCCAGCCTTGGAAGTCATACATTGTGACCTTGGTCATCTTGATCTATAACTCACACTAACTTCTTAGTCAATGTAGAAAAAGACCACAAAAGGATGTAAATAGCCAAGAGCCAATAATAAGAATGAAAGAGAGAGAGAGAGAGAGAGAGAGAGAGATCCCATCTTGAGGACACAATAGACATAGAACAAAGCCAAGACAAATGAGATATGAGTTGACAAGTATAAGGGAAAAGACACATCAAAGAAAAAAATCAGAATAGTGCCTTTCCGCACAGACGGAGGGACAAGGACAAGATGGCGGAGGAGAAGCTGGAAGCTGAACAAGCTCTCGC
>NW_012267232.1:4616008-4733252 GCF_000151885.1 Dipodomys ordii | reverse complement strand
GGAAGGAGAAGGATTGGGATGGGGGGAGGGGGGAGGCTGGGAAGGGATGGGAAGGGTAAACAAAGGAGGAGGCTGCAATGCTTGGTAAGAAATGTACCCATTATCCTGCCCATGCAATTGTAACCCCTCTGTACAGTATGTTCACAAATAAAATAAAATAAAATAAAAAAATAGTGCCTTTCCATACCATCCTACTTAAAATATTCCTGCCACTTTGCTATCCTTTGCTCTGGTTTATTTTTCATCATAGGATTTAATTTACATATACATGTTTGTTAACTATGCATCTAGTAAACTCCCAATAGGTATTTATATAGTACATATTTGGATATTTAAATTATACCCAATTTATAAATTGGGTAAAATGCTTTAAAATGCCTAATTCCAGTAATATCTCCATCCCTTTTAAGCTATCAAAAGAATAATACTATTCAGTGAATTAGATTTCACCTCTGCTTGCTTTCCAAGCAACACTATTGCCTCTTGGTCTCTTTCCCCATCTTAAGCTTTGTTCATTTTCATTCAAAGTTTTGTTTGGGATTTTTAGGTTTTGAGGGTTATTTCCTAAATTTTAAAGCCAGCTATTTTTATTTTATTTTTCTGTGTGTTTTTGTTTTTGTTTTCCAGTCAGTGCTAAAGTGCTTGCCTACCATTTGCAATGTTTTAGATTCAACCCCTGACATTTCAAAAGAAAAAAAAAGCAAGATAAAGCACAAACTTCTGTAAGAGCAAGTTTTCATATTTCTGTTTCCTAAAACAATAGTACATTAAATTACCTTTGGTTAATATGACTCTTAATTGACTTCTCTCAAAAAAAAATATTGGAGGGGAGATCAGTCATGGGGCTTGAACTTGGGTCCTGGGCGCTGTGTATGAGCTTTTTCACTCAAGGCTAGAGCTCTACCACTTTGAGCCACTGTGTCACCTCCAGTTGCCTGGTGGCTAATTAAAAAGTCTCAGCAACAGTCCTGCCTGGGCTGGCTTTGAACCATGATCCTCAGATCTCAGCCTCCTGGGTAGCTAGGCTTCCAGGCAGTGGTGAGTGCCTAGCTTTTGTTAAAGATAAACAAACCCTTCCCTCCTAATCATCTCTTCTATCCCCCTCCTTCACACTCCCACCCTAAGAAATCTGCCACGGCACCTGTGTTAATAAATTTCTTTTCCTTTGCAGTACATGTGTGGCAAAGCCAATGCTAACCTGTGGTTGCTGATAGTCAGAGGGAGGTCACAGCAGAAGAAATTTCTTCACGTAGGACACACAAATATAGAAAGATTTGTATTAACTGAAAGTGGACAGTATAAAATGATTGTGTGTGTGTGTGTGTGTGTGTACACACGTGCATGTGTGTGGTACTGAGGCTTGAACTAAGACCTGTTCTCTAGCCCATAGTGTTTTCAGTTTGAGCCACACCTCCATTTCTGACTTTCTGGAGATAAGAGTCTCAATGACTTTTCTGCCTGGAGTGGCTTCAAACTGAGATCTTCAAGTCCAGCCTCTTGAGTAGCTAGAATTAAAAGCATCAGCCACCAACCAGTACTCAGCTTACATAATTTTTCCAAGTCAATAATTTGAGACTCCTAAATCTACTATAGACCACACAATTCTTTTCTGTTGAAATGTCCCTGTGTAATTATATAACTTAAGCAATGTTGAATAATTTCTTCCTAAAGTGACTGAAGCCAGTTTAGAAACACTTTCTGGGAAATTATATCAAATGTTTTGCATTATTGAAAATGAAGTTTCCAAACTTACAGATTGTCAAGAAGTGCAATCAATTGCCAACACTTTCCTTTATAAGAACTTTCTACATATATTGGGACTTCATATCTTTTAAGAGCAAATTTCTTTTTTGTGTTTTTCTTTTCTAGGCTCATAAACATATGTAGATGTATATTAACACTGGAGTTAAAGACCTTGTGCTTGCTAGGCAAGTGTTTTACCACCTAAGCCATACCTTTAGCCCTTTTTGCTTTAGTTTTGGTTTGGTTTGGTTTTTGTCCGTCATAAGGCTCTAACTGAGGGCCTCAGCACCATTCCTGAGTTCTTCTGCTCAAAGCTAGCACTCTACCACTTTGAGCCTCAACTCTACGTCTGGCTTTTTGAGTGGTTAATTGGAGACAAAAGTCAACCAGGGACTTTTCTGCTCAGGCTGGTTTTGAATGGTGATCTTCAGATCTCAGCCACCTGAGTAACTGGGATTACAGGTGTGAGCCACTGGCACCAAGCTTTATTTTGTGTGTGTGTGTGTGTGTGTGTGTGTGTTTGAATAGTGTCGCATGTATGCCCAGGCAGGCCTGAACAATGATACTCCGGTTTATCCATCCTGTATTAGTGGGTTGACAGCCATACACCACATCCAGCTTTTATGGGCCAAAATGGGGTCTCACAACTTTTTTTGCCATGAACAGTGATCCTCCCAAACTCTGCCTACTGATTAGCTAGAATTAGAGATAAGCCACTGCATTCATGAAATATAACTTTTACATGTAATTCATTCCTGAAATATATATTTTCTTGCAAGTACTGTAGCTATTCTAAAATTTCATCCAGCACATTCATTATTTTAAACTAGTGCTCCTAAGACTTTTGCTTTAAGTATGTTTTTAATTTATTTTTAGTAAAAATGTACAACTTTGATCCTATTTATAACCTGTATTACTCTTTCTTATTCCTCACCTCCTTTTTTGTTACAGTTTTAATATGTTTCATTATTCTACTTTTACATAGGTGTATGATATACTTCAGATAATATACACTACCCAACACCCCTCCCTGGATTCCTGCGTCAGACAGTCTGCCTTTTACATTCATTTTGTTTTTTTTCAAGCCTATATTTTGCATATAAAAGAAATGTGTGTTACTTGTCTTTCTGAGTTTGGTTTATTTATGTTAACATGATGCTCTCCAGCTATATTCACAGCATGATTTTGTTCTTTGTGAACAAAATATATATGATATATATCATATGTGCATATGTATCATATATCATGTATATTTGATATATCATATCACATGTATCCTACATGTAATTTTATCACACACATGTCATGTGTGTCGCATTGTGTGACATACGTCACATACATTTCTCTTAATATTGTTACTTGATTGGTAACTTCAGGATCTTTCCTTTTTTAAAATCAATATCCTATCTCCTCCTCACCATATTCTCTTCTCATTTCTGATTTCTGGAAAACATTTTAGGGTAATATTTTAAAGCAGCCTTGATGATTGTTTGCTCCTTTTCCTAGAACTGTATCTAATTTTATAAAAGAAATATTTTTGTAATTCCAAAAACATTACCCAGGACTTTATTCCATGGGGCCTAGCTGTTTAAATTCAACTACCATTACTAGGCATGGACTGAGCCCATATACTGTTTCAGGCACTGATGCAAAGTGCTAACTGTGCAGAGCTGGGGTCCCAACCCCTGCCCTCAGGAAGATTGAGTTCACCGGTTGCACTCGCGTGGACTCTGACACAGTCAACACGTCCCAAAGTCAACACCTAACACCATCCATACTTCCTCCTGGAGTCCCATACTTCTGTTTCTGAATTTCTGTCCTAGGAAATATCAAAATGCAAATTTTAAAAAATGTAGGTGAAAATAGACCAGGGAAATGCATGGGACTAAGGTCATTATAGGGAAATCTATTCACATCTTTATCCCTTTACAGTAGGGAAGTCAACAAAGACACAAGACAAAATGCCTTCAAACATATCCTTTAATTCTCTACCCTCTTTTTGCCAACCTATTTTCTGTCAAAATAGATCACCCTGCTTGGTCTCTGCAGTTGGCACGGAAAAACCAAGTGTCACCTTTCTGCTTTGCTTGCAAATGATCGGAGTTATTATTGCATAGCTTTTTTTTAAAAAAAAGACACTTCAAAATGATTTACTTGTATGATATTAACCACCCAGATTTGTATCCTTTCAATTCTGACATTCTCTTTAAAGAATTGTTTATCCAGGGCTTTGCTAGAGCGCAATGTTCCCTAACCTCTGTCATACTCGGTGGCTGCTCCCTCTTCTCCATCTCGTCACTCATTTCCTGTTGTCCCTGAACTTTCTCTATAGGGCAGACAGTCCCAACTTAGGGAGCAGCTAGCCCTTGCTCCTATACAAACCCAGGCAAACTGTTTCTAGGTATAACTGCTTGGATCTCCATCCCGGCCTCCATAGCTCTTCTTACCTATTTCCAGCTCTGGCTCTTCCTCCCTGAGCACATATATCAACTTCCTTTTTTCCTGTGCCCCCCCCCCAAGTCCAGTGTCATCTTGAGCAAGATCATGCTTCATAGTTAGCTTTCTTCCAGACAACTTCTTCCATCCTCACTTATCTTCTTCTCTCCCTAACAGCCTTGTGTTTATTTTCTCAGCAAGTTTCTCATGAAAGCAAGTTTCTTGAACTCCTTTATGCCTGCTAACCTCCCAAGGGCGATATAGATATAGCACATACACATGTTCATCTGTGTATGACAATCAGGCCCTACCAGGGAAGAATCTGAGAGTTCCTCACTGTTCCTATTAGCCCTGAGAACAAGAACACATGGTACTCACAATGATTCTGAAAGGAAAGCTGGCTTCCTTCTCTTGTCCTAGCCCCCTCGTCCAACCAACTTTTGGCTGGGCTATGAAACAGAGGTGGACATTCTCCAGTAGTGAAGGCCAGCTACTCTCTCTCAAGAAAGATGAGCTCTGTCTTCCCAGCTACACTCTTTTAAACCAAATATAATTCAGTCTTCTCAGCTCCTCACATCTGGACTAGAGTCACATGGCAGGAAAGCAAATAATCCCACAAACACACAGATCACAGCACTATGATGCCTGTGGGAAGAACCTTTTAGAAAAGCTTCACTGCCTCCAGCTGACCCAAGAAATGCCTGGAAGTCTGATGCCTTTGTGATAGAGTAACAGTTCAACTATTTCTTCTTTGTTACTAAGGCGCAACCATTATGCTAGCCATTACATGTATCATCAAAATCTATTAGTGGACAAGATGTATTAGTGTGTGAACTTCCTTCCTCACTACTCTTATATACATGCAAGGAATAGCTTTGCTGACATGGCTTGTGGCTTCTTTCTGAGACAACAGTGAGACAGGGGGGAAAGAGACATCAAAACTGAGACACGGAAGGAAAAGTAGACAGGACTTTGCTAGAGAAAGCCAGTCAGTCAGAATAGCAAAGAATTAGCTGGGCTTAGCAGGAGAGGAGAACAGTATTGTAAAAAGATTAGAGGAAGAGTTTAGGGATTTGGCATCTGAAGAAGCTCAGGGGCAGCTGTGCAGTGGCAAAGATTGGAAAGTACAGAAGGGATGTGTGAAATGTTTCTGGCTTATAAATGGTCCTCTGTAAAGTTCCTTCTGAGATGCAAGTAAAAGAATAGTTTTCTTTCCTATTTTCCAGGGCCTTTCTAAGTTTCTTCAAAAATTACTTTTTGTAGTTGGGTGCCGGGGGCTCATGCCTGAAATCCTGGCTACTCAGGAGGCTGAGATTTGAGGATTACAGTTCAAAGCCAGCCCAGGAAGGAAGGTCCATGAGACTTATTTCCAAGTAACCACCAAAAAGTGGTACATGGAGCTGTGGCTCAAATGGTGAAGCCCCAGCCTTGAATAAAAAAGCCAAGGAACAATGCCTGGGCCTAAGTGTAAGCCCCAGTACCAAAACCCACAAAAAGTTACTTTGTTTCTAGGCTGTGCTTCCTTAAGCAATTCATTGTAGAAATGGAACCAGAAATTGCCCCAGAACTCTTTAGGGTTGCTTTTATAATAAATATACAAATTTTGATGTACACATAGTATGATTTCCTGCAGACAATCTGCAAAAAGTAAATACAGTGATTATTTTTTTAATCCCAAGAACAACTTCCTTTCCCACTGCACCACCACCCAAAGGTGTACATCCTAGGTACCTAAAGAAATACAACAGCAGTTTAAGGGGCTGGGAAGGTGGCTCAGTGGTAGAGTGCTTGCCTTGCATGCATGAGGCCTTGGGTTCAATTCCTCAGTACCACATAAGCAGAAAAAAGCTGAAAGTGGTGCTGTGGCTCAAGTGGTAGAGCACTAGCCTTGAGCTGAAGATCTGAGGGACAGCGCCCAGGCCCAGAGTTCAAGCCCCATGACAGACCAAAAAAAAAAAGCGGTTTAAGAATTTCTGCCAATCATGCCTTTGCAATATGTGTATATCTGTGAACTAACTGCTGTGTTAAACCAACACAAAGATGAATAAAACATGGTCCTAATCTTAAGGGTCCCCTAAACCTTAAGAGGTGAAATGGACTTGCTGCCAAATCCTGTTGTTTTTGTTGGTACTGGAATGGATGCAGAAGCAATTGCTCACATGCTCACAGAGAAAGCAACTGGTTCTGCTTACATGATCAGGACTACTTCTGAGAAAGTCCAAGTCCTGACAAATAAACAGAGGCTCATCAGTACCCATAAGGGAGGAAGGGACAAGGAGGTGGCCAGCTTGTGTCTAGGTGTGTAGGAGAAAAGAGCAAGCTCTATCATTGACCCTCTGGGGAGGCAAGCAAGGCTGAAGTGTAGACAGCTGATCACAGAGGGCTTTGAAGAGCAGGTGGAGGAATTGAGGCTTGCATCCCATAAGCAAGGTAGCAAGTAAAGGACGATAACAAGGCAGTGGGAGGATCAACTCTTCACTTTAGAACTATAACTGGTGGAAATGGCTTGGAAGAATGACAGACAGGAGGTAGAAAGACAACATAGACAATGTTGGAGTCATGTGAGGACAAACCCAAGGCACTTAGGAAATTGTCAAGGATAAGAGGGAGGCAAGGCTTGGGCAAAGAGATCATTTGGAGGTGGTAATGGAAGGATGAGCACTCTTATAAATCAAAGTGCGTTTGCAAAGATAAAAGGTTCTAAGATCATTCTGTGGTTACTGCTGTGGACAACTGCCTTTTGTGTTTCATTAAATAAAATGGAGAATACAGAAAGAGGAGCAGGCTTTGGATCTAAGTAACGCAGGTAACTTGGGGAACATGGAAAGTAAGAACTCCAAGGAACACTCCATAACAGAGGAGAGACCTCAGGCTGAATTATTTCCTTGTTCTGCTTATCAACCTCCTTTAGCAGAGAGATGTTAAAAATGAAGCAAAGGGCAGGAGCTGGTGGCTCACGCTTGTAATCCTAGCTATTCAGTAGGCTGAGATCTGAGGATCACTGTTCAAATCCAGCCCCGGCACAAAAGTCTGTGAGACTCTTGTTTCCAGTTAACCACCAGAAAACCAGAAGTGGTACTGTGGTTCAGTGGTAGAGCACTAGCCTTGAGCTGAAGAGCTGAGGGACAGCGCCCAGGCCCACAGTTCAAGTCCCATGACCAGCAAAAAGAAAAAAATGCAGCAAGGTATTGATGGTTGCACAAAGGGCCTCTGATGAATGTTTGTGTACTTTCCCAAACTTTTGTCTCTGCAGCAATCAAATGTATGTGTAGGATAGGCTTGTGTCTAGTAACTGATGTCATCAACTTTTCATGGCAAGATGAAATGCCATCATTTTCTTTTTTATTGTAAGGATGCTGTACAAAGGGGTACAGTTACATGAGTAAGGTAATGAGTACATTTCCTATTAAGCATTGTTGCCCTCTCCTTTGTTTTTCCCTACCATCCCTTCCCTCCCCACTTCCCCAATTCCTCTGTCCCTCCCCTCTCCGCAAAGCTGTAAAGTTTGTTTACAACATAGTGCCTTGTACATCTCATTGTTACAATGGGTCAACCTGTATCCTCGTTTCAGCATTTTGTTATTTCCCTTTCCCTCCCCAAATTATAAAAATATATAAACAAGATGCAGGGCACCAGAATCAAATACAGTGACAATAAGAGTTATACCATGGATGAAGAACATAGAAAAGAAACAAAAAAAATCACACAGTACATTAAAAGTATACTAAAACCAACAGCAACAAAGAAAAAAACTCTCGTGTCACTATCTTGGGGTTCATTTTGCTTAGCATCATCTTATCTGATCTTTGACCTTTTCTGCTTGTACACTAGTTATTGCAAACAAGGGAAGCCATGGGACCTGTTTCATTGGGTCTGGCTTACTTCACTTAATATGATTTTTTCCAAGTCTTTATATTTCCTAACAAATGGGGCATCTGGGTTGGTTCTATATCTTAGCTATGGTAAATAATGCTGCAATAAACATTGATGTTCTGGTAGCTTTAGTATGGCCATGTTTGTGATCATCTGGGTAAATGCCCAAAAGTGGGATTGCTGGATCATAGGGGAGCTCTATGTGGAGTCTTTTGAGGACCCTCCATACTGCTTTCCAAAGTGTCTAACAAGGTTACATTCCCACCAACAATGCAGTAAGGGTTCCCTTTGGCTACATCCCCTCCAGCATCTGTTGCTATTCAATTTCTTGATTCTAGCCATTCTAAAGTGGGGTGAGGTGGAATCTCAATGTTGTTTTGGTTTGCATTTCTGGCTAGAGAAGTTGAGCATTTCTTCATGTGTCTATTGGCCATTCTTATTTCTTCTTCAGAGAAGTGTCTCTTTAAGTCTTTAGCCCACTTATTAATTGGGTGGTTGTTTCTTTGGGGATTTGTTGTTGGGGGATTTAATTTTTTGAGTTCTAAGTATATTTTAGATAGGAGACCCTTGTCCATTGTATGGCTAGTGAAGGAAGCTCTTCTCCCACTCCATGAATGCCATAATTTTCTAAGATATGAATATTTTGTAGACTTGAGATGAGCATTCACTATGCTTGTATTAATAGTTCTAAATTAGACTCATCTTTTCTCCTGGTCAATCTATACCCTTTCACTTGACTGGAAAAGAGGTTTTTAGGACCATTAGGACCAATAGAAAGCAATGAGATAAATGACAAGGAGGGAAAGATCTTAAAATGTAGTTTTTAGCTTAGAAAAGAGTTGGTTTGTCACCTCTCAGTAATGGCCAGACTAGTCTACTGTGCTTTTTATGACCAGAGATTAAAAAGTAGATTAGAAGGCAGTAGGACAAGTTCCTAGTGATTTTATTATTTGAAAGAGGTTCCCCATATAAGATTACATATAAGTATCAACCATTTTCTGAAGGTTAAAAGGGAGATAATTAATGTGAGAGCCATATTATACACACATACACACACATACTTGAATCCATAATTAATGTTAGGGTCTACTGGTCTAAAATGACCAAAGGTATTTCCATCATCTTTCCAATCATTAATAACAAGCTACTCATTCTTAGATGTAAATTACTTTTAAAAGATACTATAACATTTGCCACCAGTATTCTAGTGAATTTTTTTTTTTGGAGGGGTCCAGTCATGGGGCCTGAACTCTGGGCCTGGGCGTTGTCCCTCAGCTCTTCAGCTCAAGGCTAGTGCTCTACCACTTGAGATACAGCACCATTTCTGGCTTTTTTCTTTTTGCTTGTATGGTGCTGAGGAATCGAACCCAGGACCTCATGCATGTAAGGCAAGCGCTCTACCACTGAGCCTGTTTCCCAGCCCTCTAGTGAATTTTTGTTTGTTTCTTTTAGCCAGTTATGGGTCTTGAACTCAGGGCCTGGGCACTGTCTCTGAGCTTCTTTTATTCAAGCCTAGAGCTCTACCACTTGAGCCACAGTGCCACTTCCAGCTTTTTCTGCTTATGCTGTACTGAGGAATAGAACCTAGGGCTTTATACATGCTAGGCAAGCACTCTACCCCTGAGCCACATTCCCAGCCCCTCTTGTTTTGTTTTTTAATATAAGAGTCTCACTTTGTAGCCTAGGCTGGACTTGAACTTGTGACCCTCTTGCCTTTGCCTCCTGAGAAATGGGATTACAGGTACAGCTGGGCATATTCCTTGAGTTGATGGTAACTCATATTACATTGGATATCTGCCCAGACCTCTTGCTAAGGTAGTTCTTTTGTTTTCATCTTAGAACTATCCGTTTTGCAATTTTCAGGTGTTAGAGGATTGACATCAGAATCCTTTTCATTGAAAGATTTCCAGGGGGGAAAATAAGCAAAGTTTGTTCACGGAACATCATCTCAACACAAATGCTATCCAGGGACTGTCTTAGAACATTTCATAGAAATCAAATTCTATACCTGGTGGTTATGTATAATGACCTATGATCCCCAATATGTGTTGGGAAGGATTGTTTGGTGAGTTATCACGCCATAGTTCTAGGTCAGTTTATTCAATGGATGATTAAGGCAAAATGTGGTTTAAAAAGTGGAGTTGGGAATGAACTGTGCCTGGGAAAGCTGGTTGTGTAGGCACTGGTTCTGAGTACAGATCTCACAGTGTTACCTGGTCTCCAGAACAAGGATGCTCTTCCCTGATCCTGTGTTCAATCTGTAGCTTTTTGAAAGTACCTTGTTGGAACCAGAGAAGAAAGATTCACAGATTGGACAAGTTGTTATGGCTACCAAGAACTATTGGGGTTTAGCCATGAACATAAAACGGTCGCGGGGCGGGGGGGGGGGGGAAGGAGTTGGAAAAGCAAGCTCTGGTCTTGGTTTGGCCACTGAGTACCCAAGTAGCTTGTCATCTCTGAGCTTCAACCTCTAAAAATAATACTGTGTTGAATAATATGTGATGAATACTTCCTATGTTCCCGGAACTATTATTAGACCTTGTGTCCGGTTTTATTTGGTTCTCAGGTTTCCACTGTGGAGTTATGACTATAATCATCTCTGCTTTGCATATGAAGGGAATTGAGGCATGTACAAATTAAGTAATTTGTCCAAGTTCATGCAGTCAGGAATGACAGCTCAGAATCAAACCTCTGGTAGGCAGACCACCTTGTACCTTTTCCCTTATTCATGACACTATACCACCTTCTAAAATGAAGGAAAGGAAGAGTCAGGTGTTGGTGGCTTACACCTGTAATCCTAGCTAGAGACTAGACTCATCAACAATTAAGCTAGAAGTGGAGGTGTGGCTCAAGTAGAGGAGCTCCAACCTTGAGCAAAAATGCTGCAGGAAAGCACCCTGGCTTTGGGTTCAATCTTCAGTACCAACACTGAATGAAGGAAGGAATGAAGGAATGAATGAAGGAATGAATGAATGATAAATGAAATGAAGAGGCTAGAGGACTCTGTTAGTAGAGGAGGGGGCTGCGTCTGGTCTGGAAATCCACCACATTCAACACTATCACTTCCTCTCATCTAGGAGACTCTGGGGAATAGATCTTCCCCATTAGGCTTATAGTAGCATTGCAGGACTTGGCTCAGCTCTGTGCCCCAGAAGGATCCTTGCCATGGCCATTCTTTTTCAAGCATCTGGGTTAAGCAAAGTTTCAGTGGCTAGTGGGACTTTGGAGAAAGGAAGTGCCTGCAAAGTTGGTCACCGAGCCAAGAGCTGCGGCAAGAAGCCGCAAGCTCTCATCTCCAGTGAGGCTAGAAATCAGCATCCATCAGGAGGGGCAGTGGAGGCAGGTGCTGGATCTCAGGGCCACCACTTGGCCCGTTAAAAAACAAAACAACACAGCAGGAACAACAAACAAGCAGCCTAGAGTTCAGAATAAGGCAGTAAAGCAGCTTAGGTGTCAGGAAGGGGGCCCACTGAGACAGTGTGGCAGGTTGGGAGGGGACTGAGGAGGAGGGAGGAAGCCACAGACAGCACCAGAGACCCTGGAACAAAGGGGTCGAGGGATTAGTCAAAGGACCCTCAGGATCCCAGGAGCAGGCAAATCCATTAGAGTAAAACCCTGAGCTGGCATGAGAAGAAATTGAAGAAAGCTGCTCACGGCTACTAAGAAGAGGAGGAAGTGGGAGATGCGCTGCTTCCTGTAGCTAGAACCATGAAGACAAAGCTGGGTGGAGACTAGTCCCTGGGCTACGGCCGCTGCTACACAAACACACGACGACGCTGCTGCTGCTGCTGCTGCTGCTGCTGCTGCTGCTGCTGCTGCCTCTTGCTCCCTCCGTGGGCAACTCCTACTACTGCTGGGCTGGGCTGGGCTGGGTTGGGCGGGCGGCGCCAGGCTGCTGCACAGACCAGTTCGAGAGAGACAGGGGAAGCAGTTCCTGCCCAAGCTTCTGATCAGCCAAGGTAAGGGACACGTTTTCCACATTGCTTATTAACAGAAAGAGAAGGAAAAAAAATCACCCGTGCCTGGGCTTGTGAGGTAAATTTGGGTAGTGGGGGGGGGGGCGGCGGGGGAAAGCAAGGTACATTGCTTCAGGATTGGGGGAAATAAGTAGGAAGGATTCTTTTAACAAGGGATTTGAAGAATGATGGACAAATTCATGACACATTTCCCCCCCACACACACACCCCACTCCCCCAAAATCTCGGTGCTTAGTTTTAGTGACTGGCCAGGAAGACATACTGAATGCAAGAAAGGGTTTGCATAGTTGGGAAGAAAAGCCAGAGGGAGTTGAATGGGGCTGTGAAGCTGTGATCTGGGCATCTTGGGGTTGCAACCCCTCGTTTAGGGGGGCAAGTATTGGGAAATGGGAAATGCCTTCTCTTTCTAATCGATGGTTACACTGGGTTGTCTTTTTTGCTTTGCCCACATGATGACTGTGATTTGGCTACTTGGGGGAATAGTATTAAATCCTTTTGTGCTCAGATATTGCCAACAAAGGCTGGAATTGCGTATGTTAAGAAGCAGTATTTACCATTAAGAAACTGGTGTCCCTGTCTATCTCCTCCTCTGTGCTCTGTGCAAAATCAGCTACCCTTTGCCACTCGGTCTTATCTTAAAGTTGCATCTTCCTTCAAAGGAGTGCCAAGGGGTTAGGAACAGAAACTTGTCCAGAAACCCTGACTGCCCTATGTATGGATTTTATGTTTTATGTTAGGGGTTTCTTCATCTCTAGGTCAATGTGGACGTTAATTTCAGACAGAGCTAAAATATAAAAGTGAACATTGTTGTTTCCTTACCTGTACATGCCATTGACTGAAGTTAAACAATCAAACTATCTCTTTTATTCATTAATTTTCCTGAGCAGTGGGTGCTATCAATGAGAGCCTAGGACTAGTTCGTATTTGTGAATGATATGTAAAAGTGCAGTAAATAGGTCTCAGAGCAAGAAATGAGAGTGTAAGATTTCTTTGGCAGGATATGTAGGAGAAGCAGTCTAATACCCTAGTGTGGCAGGATTTTTTTTAAATTCAGTCTTTGTATGTTCAACACAAAGTATGGTTAAGCAAAGCAGTCATTGAAAAAGGGGTTTTCTTGGCATTTTATAATGAAAGATGATAGGTGTTTGTTTGTTTTTTAAAAAAAGAATGAGTTGTTTTTAATGAATCTAGAACAATAAAATGGCATATTGAACCACTCATGCATTCTTAAAATACAAGTTTTTCACAACCAAATATTACACCCAATTATGAATGTGCATGTGTCCCAGATAATGATCACCATTCCCATATGAAGAGCTGCAAGGCTGTTTACTTACGGATTTATTATTGTTGTTGTTGTTGTTATTGTTATTATTTCCATTTTAATGAAGTTGATTTAGCTCTTCTGAATTTGTGGACTAGCAGCACATTTTTGGAGACAGAGATTTTATTGATATTAAAGAAAAACCTGTCTGCTTTTTCTGAGGCTATTGCTGATTAGAGTAAACCTGTACCTTATCACAGAAACAAAGTATTACTGGTATTAAAAGCATGGTGCTCATCTAAAGGATTCAGTGAATTTCAACAAACAGATGGGCAAAGCAAGTCATGTCATGATATCACAGTTCCTATCCTAAAGGAAAATATGTAAAGCTAATCTTCATAGATAGGAGACCTGGGGTAGATCTGAGAGTCCTGCAGTCAAGCTGCATGCCACTAAATGCAGTAAGAAGTTATGAATCTGGGCTGAAGAATGAGGACAGGGCTTTGATATTGATCGGTCTTAGGCAGTAGATAATGCCAACATCCTGCTTTGTTTGGGTATGTATAGAAAATATATATTACTCAGTGTGTGTGTGTGTGTGTGTGTGTGTGTTTCATACCAGAGTAAGAAAATGAAACCTTGGTGCATAAGCTTCATAGAATCAAGAGGGGCCCCTGTTTTTTTAAAAGCAACAAAAAGAGGTGCCTGCTTTCTGTATAGCACAAAACATTTCCTTAATTGCTGAACTCCAGCTTGAAGCAGAACATGAATAACAGCAGGTCTAACAATGGTAGAATGTTTAGGAAAAAGATGAATTTACTCCTATGCTGCAAAATAAAACTATGTGCACTCATTCTGGCCATATGGAATATTGAATGATATTATTATGCTTTTGCTCAGGGTATTCAGAGGCTTTTTGTGGAGGCAATCAACACTGAAAATTTAATTGTATGTTCTTGTTCCATCCCCCTCTCCCCCTGTCTCCCCTCCCCCCCACCATATGGCCAATGACTGAATGGAAACATGACTCCATTATTTCATGGCCAGCTCTGGGCCTCATATGGTAAGCATGTACTGAATGTGTTTGGTTGACTGACTTCTTTAATCTACTTAGAAAGCAAGTCCAACTTTTAAGTCTAAAAGCCTGTTCACAAATGATTTCTGAGGAAAGGACACCATGAATGAAAGAACACAGGCTGCAGAGGCTGGTACATCTCTGACTATTGCCACCCATTCCTACTACTTGACCTGGTACATTAATTTATGAATCTTCATTTGTTCATTGCAAAGAAGAGAGAGGCAGCTATCATCAAGGTTTTGGTTTTGTTTGACTCTTGCTTTTGTATGTGAATAGGTGAGTGTCTGGTGAATAGGAAATTCTCAGGTGTCATTTTTTTTCTTCTTTCTTAGTGGCATAAGGAAAAGTTAGCCTATTCTTGATCTTTGCTTCTGCTTTCAAGGGTGGAGGAGATTTTTATTACGAAAAGTACTCATAGCACATAATTTTCCATTTTACCTATTTTTAAGCATTTAATTCTGTGATATTAGATATGGTTTTGTCATGACCATTTATCCACCAAACTCAGCCTTGTGAAACAGAAACTCTGTAGATTAAAAAAAAAAACAAAAAAAATAAACTTCCCATTCTCATCATCACCCACTTTTGTCTCTATGAATTTCACTAAGTTTCTCACATAAGTAGAATCACAGAATATTTTCCCTTTGATGATAGTCATTTAGTATAATGTCCTCAAGGCTCACCCATATAGCATGTGTCAGAATTTCTCTTTTCTAAAGCAGAATAATGTTCCATTGTATGTCAACACCATAGGTTTATTCATTCATCATTCAGTGGATACTTGGACTATTGTTTTGGCTATAAATAATAATCCTGTAAATACAGGTATACAGATAACTGTTAAGAGTCCTTGTATTTGGAGTACCCAGAATCGTTGGAACATAGTAATTTTATATTTATTTTTTAATTTTCTTTTTTTTTTTTCAGTGCTGGTCTTGGGGCTTGAACCCAGGGCCTGGTTGCTGTCCCTGAGCTTTTGTGCTCAAGGCTAGCATTCTATCACTTGAGCCACAGCTCCACTTCTAGCTTTTTTGGTGGTTAATTGGAGACAAGAGTCTCAAAGATTTTCCTGAATGGGCTGGCTTTGAATGGTGATCCTCATATCTCATCCTACTGCATATCTAGGAGTACAGGTATAAGCCACTAGTGCTCAACTGTTTAAGTTTTTTTTGGAGGAGCTCTATACAGTTTCCCTGAGCTAACAGCTACACCATTTTACAAGGCCACTAGCAGTACACAAGGTTCTGGTTTTCCTACTGACACTATTTTCTGAGTTTTGTTTGTTTTTGATAATAGCCATCTTAATGGATAGGAAGTGGTATCCCATTGTGCTTATGATTTGCATTTTCCTGTCCATGGCTGTCACCCTGGATGCTCAGATTTGCATTTTCCTAATGATGAGAGCTGTGGAGCTTCTTTTCCTGTGCTCATTGGTATATCTTCTTTGGAGAAATATCCATTCAAGTCCTTTGCCAATTTTAACTGGATCATTTTTCAAAGAGACTTTTTAAATGGTGGAATCTCTCAACACGTATCACTAGATTATGACTGTGATGTTTGTATTTCATCTTATATACAAGGCTTATTCCCTCCAAATTTAATATTCTTCTCAAAAGTAACTTTTAAGCCAGGCGCCAGTGGCTCATGCCTGTAATCCTAGCTACACAAGAGGCTGAGATCTGAGGATTGTGCTTTAAAGCCAATCCCAGGCAGGGAAATCTGTGAGATTCTTATCTCAAATTAACAACCAGAAAATTGGAAGTGCGCTGTGGTTCAAAATGGTAGAGCACTATCCTTGAGCAAAAATGCCCAGGGCTAGTGCTCAGACCGTGAGTTCAAGCCTTACAACTGACAAAAAAAAAGAAGTAACTTTTAAAATCCAAAGAAGAAAGTAAGAATAGTTGCCCCAGTTACCAAGCAGATCAAAGCCTAGGTTGGGCCAGCACATCTACCTGTTCAACAGAGGGCTGATGCTTCTGGTCCCCTCTCCTTTGTGACATTACTCAGGCTGGGAAAATGTCTGACAGGTAGAATCAGAAAAGAGAGGAGTCTCCAACTTACATGATGAGGAACATTTACCTGTATAGAGAGCTCTAGTGGTTAAACCATACAATGAACTTCGGTGACAACTTCCTGAGAATAGAAAGAGATTAAGAGTCCAATTTCCCCTTTCAAATTCAAAACCTTTTTGTTTCATTTTCTCCTAATCCTGAAACCAGGGTGGGCTGGCTATGTGTAGGATGAAGGAGAGCTGGGCTGAAGATGGGCCAGTCGTGGGGCCTGAACTCTGGGCCTGAACACTGTCTCTCAGCAATTCAGCTCAAGGCTAGTGCTCTGCTACTTGAGCCACAGCACCACTTCTGGCCTTTTCTTCTTATGTGGTGCTGAGGAATCAAACACAGGGCCTCATGCATGCAAGGCAAGCACTCTACCACTGAGCTACCTTCCCAGCCCCTCTGGGGAGGACTCTTAAGTAGTAACAATATCTAGCTTTATGATGGGATGCAGATGTTGGCCTTGCTGGGTTTGTCAGCATTTTGTAATACACCCTGTGTGTGGATATGCATGGGGATGTCTTGTAGCTAATGATCGTCAATTGCATTGAATTAGTAAATCTGCTCATTCTACAATTTCTAGAACCCAAGCACTTCCCTTTACCAGACATAGGTAGAAGAGGAAAGTTATAGAGTCGTTTGAAGACTTTGCCCCTACAGCAGTAGACATGTTAAAATTAGAGATAGTAATTGATCATTAAACAAGGTGTATATGTATGGAACCATTCATAACATCCTCAATAAATATATGCAATTATTACTTGCTAATGAAAAATACAATTTAGTCCCTGCCCTAGGGCATTATAGAATATCCTCAACATGACCTACCTGTATATCAACCCCCCTGAGATGAATAATGAAATAGGGCTAGAATTTGCTGTTGCCCAGCTGATTACTCAACTCACTAAGAGAAACTCAAGTTTTCTTCTCTCCATATTAGGGCAAGTAGATAGAGAAAAATCTTTATGCTTTGTCACTCTTTAAATTATAAGCCTAAATTATTTTGCTCAAAAAAGAGCAGTACTTAAATTCAATACAGTATGCAAATGTGGGTTTTCTGTGTCCAAATTTGTTCTAGGTGTTAAGAGATGATACTGTGGAAGTAAGGTTCCACATTTCTGAGGAGTATCGGAGACATTTGTGACTCCTATAAACTCATTGTGTTAAAGAAAGCAAGTAGTATTTAATCCGATTCAGTGTTCAAACAAACTCTGAGTTCTTCATTAAATCATTTTTTAAAAGGTTACCGAAGCCATTAGCACATTTTGATAATAGTTCATTTCTTAGCAGTGGTATCACTGTATGGTCAAGTGAGAGATAACACAAGATAAGCCCTTTTATTTCTTGACAAGTACTGTAAACAGTAGAGGTCCTAATGGAAAGACTGAAATAGCAGCCTATTCCTCCTAACGTCTAGTCCCTAGCCTTCCTTGTGCCCCATCCTGGCCAGTTTTTGAGGTAAGGCATTCCCCTCATTGTCTCCTATATGCCTGACATGCAGAGGTATGAGAAGAGGGCTGGGAACTGTGCTGATATGTGCTACTTAGGATTCCTTCCCATGTCACAGGCCATTGCCATTCCTGGAAAACGCTTTTCCACATTTTTTTCGTGTTTTGCTTTTCTTCTTCCCCATGCATTTCCAACGACAACCATTCAATCCAAGTCCTTACTCTCCATTACTTTCTCTATTGGAGGTTTCCTTTGTCTCATTGCTTATTCCTTCAGAATTTCTCCATCTTCATTTGTCTTGTCTATTGAGACTACACGAACAAATGGATTGAGTAATTTACTTCTCAAAATTCTAGAGTCTGGGGCATCCACAATCAAAGTGGCGGCAGAGGAGATATTTGGTGAGAACTGGTTCCCCTTAGATGATGCCTTCTGTATATGCACAAGAGCTCCCAAGGGCCTCTTTCATAAACACCAATCCCAAGCACCAGGGATCCAACCTCATGTCCTAATCACCTCTCCAAAAGCTCCACCTCCTAATACATTGCATTGATTGGATTCCAATATATGAATTGGGAGGCAGGAAATATCTAGATCACAGAATCACTTATTCTCTTTTTAACCTTTTCTAGATCAAATAGCCTTTCTTCAAACCAAGAGTACATCCTCTACATAGACTCTCCATCCTATTCCTTCTTACTAAGGACTTAGGTTTTAACTGTAACTTTAGCTCTTTCCTATTCATATTTGGCTTCATGTCTTAATTAGTCCTTTATTCCTTGCCTGTAAACATACTTAGCTTTCCCATACACATGTAAATGAATTAAAAATAAATAAAACAAACCCATTCTCTTAATTCTGCATCTTAACTCATTTATTTGTTTGCTTGGTTGGTTAGTTTTGTTTTGTTTTTTTTGAGGTAGGATCTTCCTGTGTAGCACCAGTCTAGTCTTGAACTCATTAATGTCCTGCCTTTGCCTCTCTAGGGCTGGGATTGCAGATGTGACCCACCATGCCTGGCTCTCATTGACTGTGATCATCTCTCCCAGTTCTCTTGCTTCTCTTCATACCTCTCTGAAGGCTCCAAATTGCTCCAATTCCTGAGTGTTCTCATGACTTGAATCTTCTACCACCTCATTGCTTCATCACAGCCTATCCCACAATTCCATTCATGGTTGTGTGGGTCAGGCCCAGATCTGGTTCTCTCATTTGATCTATTTCCTAAGCTTGCACAGCAAATTTATGGGAACATCCAACCCACCAACTGGAAACTTCCATGTCCAGCTTGGCCCTCACCCCTGGCTTTCCCACCCCTCCGTGGCTTCCATGACTATGATCAACACCCTCCTCGTTTAAGTCCCTCAATTATATGGAAACTCAGTTTTACCCTTTTCTTCCCCAAGGAACCTGAATTGCAGTAAGCCCTTACCATCTTTGGAACTCTATCTAGACACTAGTCATTTCTATGGTGATGGTCAGTACCTAGCTCAAGCTCCCCTAACCTCTGTAGGACTAACTCATCCTTTTGTGTTCTTCCCTCCCCACTAGAATAGCTGTCCCACTCCCCCTTTCATACTTCACCTTACCATCTTGCTTCTTTGATGAGCCAGGTTTCCTCTGTCTTGGAAGGTTCCGTTCAGATGTGACCTCTTCCATGAAGCCTTCTTTGGTTTCTTCCCTCCCCACCCCCAATAAGAAATAATCTTCTTCTCTGAAATTTCTGTTCTTTCATTAGAACTTTTAGTAGTTAGCTTTTGTAGGGATACAACAATACTCTGCATCCATTTGTTTTTGTAACTGAGGATAGCAGCCATCTTTTTCTTATAGCATACAGTGGAGTTTGTTTGTTATTCATTGATTTAATGAACTTCCTTGAGTGACTCATTTTGGATATAGAGTGAGATAGAGAGTACTTGTCCTCCAGGAATTCACGGAATATGGGGTGTGGGGGTGGCAGGCAAATGCAGAAATAATCAACAGTCCACAGGTCTGAAATGGATGCCTGCCACGTGCCTTTTGAGATGCCAGGGAGAGAACAGGGAACACAGGTGTTTGTTTTCTTGGAACTTATATTGTAGTTTTGAGACATATTCGATAAAACATGTAAGCCAGCCATGCATCAGTGGCTCACACATGTAATCTTAACTACTCAGCATGCTGAGATCTGAGGACTGCAGTGTGAAGCCAGCCTGGGCAGGAAAGTCTGTGAGACTCTTATCTCCAATTAAATTACAGAAAAAGCTGGAAGTGGTGCTGTGGCTCAAGTGGTAGAGCACTAGCCTTGAACAAAAGGAGCTCAGAGACAATGCCCAGGCCCAGAGTTCAAGCCTCAGGGCTGACAGGAAAACACACACACACACACACAGACACACACACACACACCACCACCACCACCAGTGGTTTTTTAGATCTAATTATATACTAGAAATAAAAAGAGGTATTTGAAAAAATATATGTCCCAGACTCACCCCAAACTAGCTAAATCAAAGCCAGTCAGGATTGGAACCTTGTCAAAATCAAATAATGATCAAAGAAAATATCCCATAGCAATGGGTTTTATAATGGATTAAGATAGAATGAGAGAGCAGGTGGCTCACATCTTAATCTTAGTTTCTCAGGAGGCTGAGATCTACAGAATCTTGATTTGAAAATTGGGCCAGGAAGAAAAGTCTTGGAGAATCTATCTCCAATTAGCCAGCAAAAATGCCAGACTGGAGGTGTGGCACAAATGGTAGCGCTCCAGCCTAGCAAGAGCAAGGCTGAGTTCAAACCTAGTGCTGCTTTGAGTGACAGAGATTGGGTGAATGATGATGGTGATTTTATTTAGATCAAATTAATTTACAGTCAGGAAGATGATTCTATCTAATTATATATTTTATTTTCTATTCTGTTACTAGTGGGGCTTATCTGAATTAAACATGATTTTTATTGTTTAAAATAGCTAGAAGGACATGGTATTGTTTCTTAGATGAACAAAAAAGAGATAATAATGATTTCTACTCTTAATTCTGTTTTGAGGAACCAAGGAAAACCTCACAGACAAATCACTCAAACTATACACAGCCCTCACTTACGTCAGAATGGATGAAGAGCAGCAAGTTACGGGAATTAATTTGACAATGAGGTTTTGCTGATTCTTTGTTGGTGCTAGATTCTTTCTATATTCACTAGTGCTTTAAACTCATTTTTATAATAATCGTAATGGTGACAATAAACTTTTTGCTGTAGGCAAAAGAGGAAATGTGTCCTACCAAATAGCTTAAACCATCTGAAAGTTGTCTCTAGACCTGGAAGTTGGGCCACACCAATTAGTTGCTTAGTAGCTGGTGAGTGTTCTTAACAAACTAAATTCTTTCCTTCCTCCCACTCTGACTGCCTCAGACTTGATTTTTCTCTCCATTGCTATGTGGAAATGACTATACTGCTATTTCAGAATTAAAGACAGATTTTATTACCCAGAAGTGTAACAAAGGGGCTGAATTCTTCTCATTGAACTTGCAGAAGAGTTGTCCCCAACAGAATTCCCCTCCCAATTGGCATGCTTTATGGATTAGTGACCACAAAGATAGAACCACTGTGATTAGGTAATTTAATATTTGCCCAAGGCCAACGATTCTGAAGAACATGATTCCTAAACCCCAGCAAAAAGGGTCTACTCTTTTTGCCAGGAAAAAAAAATGGCTTAATGGTTTTTTGGGGTAGGCAATCAACAGAATCAGCCACCATTATTACTCCTAATTTTATTTTTTGGTTAGTCATGGGGCTTGAACTCTGGGTCTGGGTGCTGTCCCTCAGCTCTTCAGCTCAAGGTGAATGCTCTACCACTTGAGCCATAGCACCACTTCTGGTTTTCTAGCCGTTTATTGGAAATAAGAGTCTCATGGACTTTCTTGCCCAGGCTGGCTTTGAACTATGATCCTCAGATCTCAGCCTCCTTAGTAGGTAGGATTACAGGCGTGAGCCACTGGCACCTAGCTTATTACTCCTATTTTATAAGTGAAAATACCAAAATTCAGAAAGGTTAAATACTTAGCAAGTACACACAGCTTTGGAATGAAGAGTTTCTATGCATGTCACTTTGAGAGAAACCCATGCATACTTCTATATACACACAACACACACACACACACACACACACACACACACACACATGAATATTCATGTTGTATTGATGATCTATAGAATGGAGAAGGAATCCTAGAGGAAGATAAAGAAAGCTGAAGTGAGACAAAGAATAACCTTTCACAGAGAATCTTCTAGAAGGAAATACACTAGGTCCCAGAAAAGCAATAGGAATGGCATTTATGTTATATAACCAGTCTTACATTGAAAAAATAAAAAAAATAAAAAATAAAAAAAAGAAAAAATAAACATACTATTACATTGAATCTTTGTCAATGGTCATTTAAATCCACTTAATCTAACTAAAATCAACCCTGGGCTGAGTAATGAACTAGAGATGCCTACTATTCTGTGACTGATATTTGACTTAAAACTCTATATTCTCTAGAAAGGCATGCCTTTTGTGGATTGCAGAAGCTTTAAGAGAAATAAGCTCTGGAATTTCTGGCAATGAGTTATTTAGATAATAGGTCCCCACTTGCTTTTTCTTTCTTTTTAAAAAAACTTATTGTAAAGGTAATGTACAGACAGTTACAGTTAAATGTCAGGTAATGAGTACATTTCTTTTTGAAGTATTGCCTCTTCACTCCTTTTCTCCCAGTTTTTCCTTCCCAATTTCCCCCAAAAGTTGTATAGTTCGTTTTCAACCTAGTGAGTATATATATAGTGAGTATCACTGATGCATTTGTTTACCCTTTGCCCCACTACTTCTGTGCTTCCCCTTGCTCTCCTCAAAACAGGTAAACTTAAAAACAAGACAAAAATCAAAACCAGGGACAAAGGAGAAAAAAAAACAAAAACAAAAAGCAAAATAACAAAAAACCTCTTATTTCCATTTATTGAAGTTCATTTTGAGAAACATATTAAGTAATCATATACAGATAGATATTGAGCCCTTGTGATCCTCTCCTAAGAATATCTTCCTTTGGTCTTACTGTATGAATATTTAGAGTCCTGTTTAATTTATCACGTCCAAGTGTAATTTTTTTGTCTTTCACTATCCATTGTGTTTACTTGTAGATTTATAGGCATATTCTAGTTACTACAATAGATGAAAACCATACAACCCATGTTTCTATGGGTCTTGCTTACTTTGCTTAATGTAGTTTTTCCAAGTCTTTCCATTTCCTTATGAATGGTGCAGTATTCTTTCTGATGGAAGCATAGACTTCCATTGTGTATACTTACCATATTTTCTTGATTTGTTTATCCACTGAGGGTCATCTGGGTTGCTGCCTAATATTTAATAAGGGAGCCAAAAATACAAGATGAAGAAATACAGCCTCTTGAACAAATGGTGCTGGCAGAGTTGGCTATCCATGTGCAGAAAACTCATATATCACCCTGGACCAGAATCAATTCCAAATGAATCAAAAACCTTAATATAAGACAAGATACCATGAAAATATTACAGGAAGGGATAGATGTAACATTAGGGCTCCTAGGCATGAGTCAAAACTTCACAAGATCCAGAATCACAACAAAACAAAGAAAGACTGGACAAATGGGATTGCATCAAACTGAAGAGTTTCTGCAAAGAAAGCCTACCAAAATAAATAGAAAGCCCACAGAATGGGAGATCTTTACTAGCTATGCATCAGACAAGAGCCTCATATATTAGGTATACTTAGAGCTCAAAACATTAAATGCCCCCAAAACAAACCCTCAAAGAAGCAATAGCCCAATTAATAAATGGGCTAAAGAAAAAGAGAGAATTCTCAGAAGTAAGAATGGCCAGTAGACATGTGAAGCATGTCTACTGACTATAACAGAAATGCAAATCAAGACAATATGAGATTCCACCTCACCTAGTTAGAATGCCCATGAAAACTATGTCAAGAAAACTAACAATAACAGATGCTGGTGGGGATGTAGCCAAAAGGGAACACAACTACACTGCTGGTAGAAATGTAAACTTGTTCAGCTACTCTGGAAAGCAACATGGAGATTCCTCAAAAGACTAAACATAGAGCTTCCCTATGACCCAACAATCTGCTCCTGGGCATTTATCCAGTTGACCACAAACCAGGCCACACTAAAGCCACCAGCATAACTATGTTCGTTGCAGCATTATTTACCATAGCCAAGATATGGGATCAACCCACTTGCTTTTTCTTTGTGGCTTCCCCTGTCTGAGTTGGTATGTTTTGAGTCTGTGAACAGTAGTAATAGTAAAGGAGGGATTTCAGGGGAATCGCTGTGCTGCAGTGTTTTGACTGCTTCTGTGGAAGGCGTGTTTCTGTGCATTTTTCTCCTAACAGACTCACATTAATAGTAGGAGTGCTTTTTTTCTGCTATACATGATGGAATGCCTCCTACTCTTGGTTTGCATTCTTAGGCAGGAAAGTCAAGTTAATTTTTAGATTTCTGCCAACAAAGCTCTGTATAAGAAGGATATATAGCTAATCTGTATAGAACTGTGTAAGAAAAAATACTTGAAAAAGGTAAAAAACAATCTTGCTATCCTTTTCGAGGATTTCCTTGGAAAAATCAATTGATCCTTTGTTCTTTCTTTTAAAAGTAAACCTCATGAATGTTAGCTATATCTGGGGAATACTGCTGAGTATTAGGCAATCTCACTAACTTTTTTTTTTACACCCAAACAAGAAATTTATTATTTTCAAAGTTATGAAGGACAAATTACCAGAAAATGAGAATAGGAATTATGACTAACTTTGTTTTAAAATTATATTTTTATTATCTTTAAATAGTTACATAAAGAAATTACCATTCAACAAATCAGTTTATAAGGCCAGTGCATCTTGATCGATGTCATCCATTATGGTCCCCTATCCCTGTCAACCTAAACCCTCCCCTCATTTTCTTAGTTTAGTAGAATATGCATTAAATACTATACAGACTTCATTCTCCCTTCCTGACTTCACTTTTCTAACCCTTTCCATTTGGTCTCCTTTCCACATACCAGTTAAGTGCCACACTAACTTTTTTTTTATCTAATTTGTGCCAGTACAGGGACTTTGTACTCTTACTTGGCTTTTTCTGATCAAGGCTAGTGCTCTACCACTTGAGCCACACCTCCACTTTCAGCTTTTTGCTAGTTAATTGGAGATAAAAGTCTTACTGACTTTCCAGCCTGAGCTGGCTTGGAACCTCTATCCTCAGATCTTAGCCTCCTGAGCAGCTAAGATTACAGAGATGAGTCACCAAGGCCCAGATACACTAAATGTTTGGGTTTTTTTTTTCTGTTTTTCCTTTAGAAAAAACATTGATACTGAATGGCTACAAGATCTTTTAAAGTAAGAAAAATTAATGTAAGGAAAGGTGAGAATTATTAGCAAAAATACCCAAAGGTGTCAAACTACCTTTTATCATAAATTTTCAAATAATTTTGATGTCATAGTGTAGAAAAGTAATGTTTTAAGGGTTATTACAGGCGAGCCAAGTGGGTGAAGGGCTTTATTCTGGAATCATTCACTTAGAAGTTGTTTAAACTTTCTATGCCTCCCTTTCCTCATCCATAACCTGGGAAATAATAATGATGGGCCTACTTCACAAAGTTATCCAGAGAAAATCGCTTATTATATAAAGTGTTTATTTGGCATGTTGCCTTAACTATAGTAATGCTCAAGATGTATAGCTATTATTTTCAAGATGTATAGTTATAATTGTTGCTGAAAGTCTGAAGGAGAGTACCTTATTTTACTCAAGGATGTCTTACCAATTTCTAACAGAAGTAATTGTTAGAAACTAACATTAATTCCAAGTTTTCAGACCTTGGAATTTGAAATCAACTAAGCAAGCCTCTTTCCTTAGGACAGACTTAATCAAAACAGATGCTTCAACTTGAACAAAGTATTGGTCTCAGATTTGTACCATTTGTAGAGAAGTCTGTGGTCTGAGCTGTATGTATATGTGTGTATGGATATGTATAAATGTATATGTATTTGTATTTATCTCCAATCTTCTTTTTCAACTCATAATGTGTCCAGTGCCCTGTCACTTTTCATAGCCATGTGTCAGCATATGGGCGCATATCAGGTATATGTTACCTGTACGAGGCACATTCCTTAGCAAGTGATAGTGATATGGTATGAGGGTCTTAAAGACAACACAAGGCAGGTCTTTCTGCTGAACTAGATGTGGACTAGGAGTAGGGAAGGTTTCACTTTCTTAACCTGGGTTATTTGTTATAGCATAATCTTGCCTATCCTGGTTGATAGTCTTTTTTTTTTTTTGTTTTCCCTTAGAACTCTAGAGGAATATATATATATACACACACCTATCTTATTGTTAAGTGAACATAAAATAGCTGTTTGAAGATTTTGTGTGTGTGAATGTGTGTGCATCGTTGTATTGCATGTTAACATCAAGGGATTTAAGTCGACTAAATTTATTAATCTGAATAATTTATTTAAATTTTATTTAAAATAAGGTTTGTAGGTGGATGTCTATGGCTCATCCCTATAATATTAGCTACTCAGGAGGCAAAGATATGAGAATCAAGGTTCAGAGGTAGCCTGAACAAACAAATCCCCAAGACACTTATCTTCAACTAACCAGCAAAATGTCAGAAATGGAGGTGTGGCTCAAATGGTAGAGAGAACCAGCCATGAGGGGGGGGGGAAATGAGCAAGAGCTCAAGGTCCTGAGTTAAGCCTCAGTACCAGCAAATAAATATATAAGTAGAGAGATTGATAGACAGATAGACAGACAGACAAGCAGGAAGGTGTATGGACAGACAGACAGACCAATGGATAAGGTTTGTTTCAACTTCACATAGAGGAAATCAACATACTAAATGTATCAGCATATCTTTTCTTTGAAAGAGTCTTATAATGTCAAGGTTAAGTCCCTGAATTCTAGTCCTCATGGTCAACAGGTGAGAATCCTTAGGTAATTAGAACTCCACCCGCATGATGCCTTGTGAAGTGAAGGGATTTTACAGTCAGAGAAGAGTGTCCCTAAGTCCTGTTGTATGTCCCAATTATAAACAACAGGGCTGAGTTCATAGAGCATCTTAAGTAGTATTTATTGAATAAATAAAAGGAAGTAGTTCATTCATATTGCTTCCAAATGTCTAGATTCCTTCATGATCAAATTTTAAAGACAAATAGCTTTAATTTGGGTATTGGTTTAAAAAGATCTTGTATGAAAATTTCCATTTGTTCTTTTATAACACTTCACATGTGACCGCAAAACTCCCAGACTTAGATTATTTTATGTTATAAATTTTTTACTACAGTTTTATTTTGCCTGATTATTTCATTCGGATCTCTAAAACTACATTATGAAATACCTTAATTATTTAAATTAGGAACAGATTAATTATCTCCAGTGTACAGACACAACTTAATTTCATTATAAACCTGAGGTTTAAATTGATTAAACTTAGAGTATGTTTAAGAAACTGAGTGATTTTTTTCTTTTACTTTTTTCATGCTTAAAGGCATATTTGATTTGATGACTTTCTAGCATTGATATGCTAATAGGAGTAAAAAAAATACAAGAAAACTTTACTTGGATTTTATAAACCAGTCAGAGTCTGTATGTCTGGGATTTCTGGGGGAACAATCTGTGACTCATTTTAAAAAACAAACACACTCATAATCACACTGCATGTTGTTACCATGGTAATTAGGCCTGTTGAGTTGGCTTGCTTATGTTCTTGATGAGAAGAAGAGGGGGAGAGAAACTGCAGACTCAAAGCTTTGACTATTGGCTCCTATTTGCCTATTGCAGGAGAAAGTTCAGGGGTTTCTTGAGAACACACTGGCACTGTCTCCTGAGGGAAATGGAGAAGCTCTGGCATTCTTCCTTTGTTATTGAATCTAGGCTAGCCATGTTAGTATTGGGTATTGTGGTTCACTGGGGAGAAAAGGACCAATTGATAGTCCCTTGTGGAAAAGGGCAAAATAGTTTCTTTTAGCTCATATATAATTACAGGTACATCTCTAAGGTGAAGGAAGTGCCTTGTTTGCCTGTGTACAGGACTGTAATGAGCCTCTAAAAGGCACCAAGTGCAGCTAGCCTAACATTATCGCAGATTGAAATGATCCTCGGTGTATTACCCTAATATAGTTAAAGGCTGGTTTTAATGAGGCCACTGTTTCTCATCTGATTCCTCAGTAGACCCAATATCCTTTCTTTGTTGTATTGACTGAGTGTGATTCCTTTATCTTGGACAATGGTCTTATAGTATAGGCCCATGGTTCACCAAGGAGATCGGCAAAGTTGTGGGAGCTCTGCCAAATCTGTTAGGGATCCAGAGGAAGATAAAGGCAAAGCACACACTTAGCACTTGGTTGACTGACATCCATGTGGTCTTGAACAAGTGGAATTTTGTGGGCATTAGCCATTATGACTCTATACGAAGAACATTATAGGGCCTTAATTAAAAGTAGGAACCTACAAAATTGATGCAAAATTCACTTTACAAGTCTATAGCCCAGGTTAACCTTGAATTTGTGATCCTTTTGTCTCTGCTTCCTGAGTGCTATGATTACAGTTATATACCACCGTGCCTAGTTGGGAATCCTCTTACTGTATGATTATAGTGTGTTGTCATAAGTTTTATTCTTCCTTTTTTTTTGGTGTGTGTGTGTGTGTGTGTGTGTGTGTGTGTGTGTGTGTTGGTCTTGGGGCTTGAGCTTAGGGCACAGGTGCTGTCCCTGAATTTTTGTGCTCAAGGCTAGTTAGTACTCTACCACTTGATCCACAGCTCTACTTCCAGCTTTTTGGTAATTAATTGGAGATGAATGTCTCATGGACTTTCCTGCACAGGCTGGCTTTGAACTGCAATCCTCAGAGCTCAGCTTCCCACATTTTAAAATATAGAATATTGGAGTCTTTATTATATAGTTAACAGGCTGCAGGCCACCAGATGTTACAAAGGCCTGCAGCATTCAAATACACATCACCCTGCTAGGAAACACGCTAAAGAGGAAAGAAAGAACAAAACAATACCAACAAGCCAATTCAGCTCCAATGGAGAGCTGAACTGGGATGCTATGATGACTGGAGACAAGACAGGACACAGGACATGATCACAGATACACACATGACATGGGGTCCTGGTGGCTAGGCTGGTCGGGGCCTAAATAGTTAGGCACAGGTGGCAGATCCTCAGGAAATTCCCAGTCGCAGGCACTAGACTGACAGATTCAGTAACCTATCAGCCACATGCCTGCCTCTGCCTCTGGGGGTCCAGGCACGTCCATTACCTGGGAGGCAGGTGATGGGGGGTGGAGGGAGCTTCCTTCCCCCAGCATGGAGACAAGATGTCAGACCCTACCATCCACCATGTGGCCAATATGGCGCCGGCCAGACCTGGCCTCCTTACTTCACTAGGAGTATAGGTGTGAACCATTGGTGCCTGGCTGAAATTTTATTCTTTAGAACATATTTAAAGTAAATTTTAAAACAGTCTTGGAGTTAGAACAATTTTTCCTTGTTAAAATTATTTTTTCAAAAGGCTTGAAATAAAATGAGGTGTGATTAAGGATTCATAAAAACTCAGTTTGTGTGGGTGAGATTTATACTCTGGCGTGTGACACAGTAACTACTTCTAAACTGTAGACTTTATTTTTATTCTGCTATGTAGAAAGAAAGAAAATTTTGGAACTTTGCTCCTGGTTCGATGTTTTTAACATTAGTAAACAAAACTTTATTTTTTTCTGATCATCAAACTACTCATAAAAAAGTATAGAAAACACAGGAAATATTGAAAGTTGTAAAGTAAAATTGAGACTAACACCATTAATATAGTTATTGGCTAAAAAAGGTGCACATAATGGAGATCTGCTTTTGTGGCGGCGGAAGGAAGTTAGAACTTATTTTTAATGCAGAGATGGGTGGTCGGGGACTAGGAAGACGGCTCTCCTCCACGAGATCATGCAGGGAACCAGACTCCTTCTGTCACATTATTCAGTCATTCCTAGAATTCCGCTTGCCTTCAGAGTCAAAGGCAGCTCTCCATAAGGACCTGACTATAACCAGATGTGGGTAGCAAGAAGGGGCTGGGGAGAGGGGGAAAAGGAAGAGGAAGGCAGGACCTAGAAATTCCGTGTAACACTTTTGCTGTGATCCCATGGAACTGTGTCACTTGGTCTCACACCTAGCTGCAACGGACATTAGGGAAAAGAGCTTCTCTTGACATGTATGTGCAATAGCTCAGATTTTTGTTAAACATAGGAAGAAGAGGAAAGCATATTTGGGGGGCATATCTAGGATTTCTGCCACTTCCATCACCCTATAAAACAGAGCTAATATACTGTTGGCATTTTGAGCATTTTCTTCCAGGTTTTTTTTTCCCCTAAAATTACATCTGAAGATATTAGGCATAATGCACACTAGAAAATAATATATTTGTGTGTAGTCTATGTATATATGTTATATATATAAAGGTTGTATATTAACATATATACATGTGTTATACATTAGGAAATATATTGAAACATTATATAAAATATACATTAGAAAAGTATCATGTACATCATCTTCCCTTATCTTTAGTGATGTATTTTATGTCCCCCTGATGAATACCTGAATCTACAGATGGTACCAAACACTGTATGTATTATTTTTTCCCTATTTATCCATATCTATGATAGCTTAGCTTATAAGTAAGCTAAAAGACTATCAATAGAACTACTAAAACAGTGCTATTAAACAGAACTACTAAAATAGAACTATTAAAACAGTGCTCCATCATAGAAGTTATATGAATGTGGTCTCTTTCTCAAGGTATCTTATTGTATTATACTCACCCTTCTTGTTATGATGGCTGATACAATGAGGTGAAGTAGTGATGCTGCCACTGTGATATAGTGTGAAGCTACCACCTAAAGGTTACTTGAATACAAGCCCTCCACCAGATCACAACAGTGGGTGTGCTAGCCAAGATGGCTACTAAGTCAGGTCACCAAGAAGGGGGTAGTATTATACAATATGGATATGCTGACCAGGAGATGATTCATGTCCTGAGTCGGACCAGAGGAAAAAAGTAGGAGTTTACATCACACCACTCAGAATGGTGCATACTTTGCCACATGAATTATTTATACCTGGAATTTCCCAGTTCCGAATATTTTCAAACTTTTAAGTAATTGAAATGTAGGAAAATCAAAACCTCAGAGGGAAAAAACACTGTATATGTATATATATATATATACATATATATAATTTAGTTGAATAGTAAATATTATTAAATTTACTAAATAAATATATTTAAATATTAAAAAATTAGTTGAGGTTATTCTACAGATAACATTTTATATTTATCTTTCTCATGTAACTCTATCATATGCATTTTTTTCATCCTTTGAATTTCTTGCCTTCATCGTTTTTTCTGCCATGTAGAGTTTCTGTTCGACCTAGGTTACATTATCAATAACAAGGTTATTTCTAATGCCTTGGTAGTAATTCTTTGTGTACATTTTTTGTTTAAACAAAGACTTGGTATCACTAATATAATGTTTAAGACCATATTTGTGTCTTCTGATAAAGAGTGCTAGACTGCTTTCCAGAGACACTGTGCTCATGAACGCTATGGTCGGTAATATTGAGAGTGATGCCCTCAGAGCACCTTGAAAAGGCCTATTTTGCTGCAAGTTCCATTTAGTCATTGTGATCCCCAGGGTTCGCTCTCTCAAAATAGGTTGTTTTTTGCCCTTGGCTTGTTTTTTTTTTCCTTTTGCCTGTCATTAATCATGAGATAATGTTTTTTTTAAAAACTTGAGCTCATTTAAAACATATGACACTTTATAGTATTCTGGGAATATAGTTGATTAGGTGGAGATTTTAACATACACACCAGTCTCAAACAATGTGACATCTCCGGGAAGAGGGATGTACTTTTGGTCCTAGGCCTCCATGTGAAAATCATTTTCACCCTTAGTCATAATCCTCTAAATGAGATAGCTCTGTGTTCTGAGTCAGAACAAAACAGGAATGATAAAGTGCTCCCCAAGGCTCTGGCAATCCCCTTTGGGCTGTGCACACTAGAGATTTACAGGAGGAAGGAGGCTCCTCTGGGTAGTAGGAACCTTCACAGATAGGAACCATGGCAGATGATAGGCCAATTCTAATTAGACCAACTCTGCTCAGCTTTCACAGGGGGTATTAGGATTGAAGGTTATAGATGTGGACAACCTGTGGAAGCTGATGCTAAAAGATAGAACCGCTAACTTGTTCTATCTACCCTCTTAAAAGGCCAGATACATAAAAGCTGCATGTTTTCCAACCAGCAAGTATGTTCTGTCTTTGTGGCTTTGGTCCTTCTACATTAGGAGGAAATCTTACTCTTAGTCACCCCACAGTGCCCAGCCTCTGTCATCTGCTTCACCTGGGTTCCTAGGTGGCTTTTAGATTTTTATTTTTTCTTGCAAATTAGTGAATATCACAAAGAAATGAGCTCCTAGTTCATAATACTATCTGTTTCATAACAGAAAAAGAGTTTATTAAATGTTTCCAGACTCTGAAACATAAGACTGTGTAACTCCCTGCCCTTACAACTCTTCAGCCCTTATCAGCAACCCTGGTTACAGAAAGAGTTCCCTGCTCTTTCTCATGGTTTATTCGATTTCACATTTTCAGGGAAAAAAAAATATATGTCTTCTGTTTTCTCAACAGCCACGTCTGTCAGTGAGCTTCAGGCTTTCAGAATTCAAAAGGTAAGACTTCTGAAATATTTCTTCTAGGATCTTCTTTAACTTCACCAGAAGTCAAAAGAGAAATAAAAGCTTCTTAAGTAGTCTTAGAGCTAGCACATTTAAGCATGTTATGTTTTATTTTACAGTATTTTTATTCTTCAAATGATTGCATATGCGGGTCATAATTTAACATGTCCATTTATGTGTCTGGTGAATTTTGATCAGGGTCCCCCCTTCCACCATTCTCCCCTATCCAAATGTGGTATTTTATAGGAAAGAAACACTCATGGAATCTTCAATAATATTGACCTGACTTTGAAATGTAAAGAAAATAGTTCTCTTTAATGTTAGTTAAACTTGGATTTTTCACTCTGATTTTTTCCATTATCTTCTAAACATCTGCACTGACAAACTTGTGAAGTTGCTACTTTAACAAAAATATCCCATGGCACTAGGCATGATGGATAGATTGCAGATATTGAGAGCATACTCTGTGCAGGACAGAACTGGAGAGTAATTAGATCAGAGACGGTAGCCCCTTCTCCTAGATTGATTGTAAACAACGTAAAGCTTTTCTTGCAACAACAATGATAACCAGGAATGGTCACTCTAATGCTGGTGGGGTTTCTTCTGGAAACCCCATTCTAGCTAAATCCACTTGAAAATGGTTGCTAGAATCGAAAGGTCATCATAATCATGTGACAAGTGATAATGTGTCTATTTCAAGCAAAATTGTTTGCTTGGGTCAATGACTTGTATGTTTCATACCATTTTAGAATTTAACTTTACTATGAAAAATACTGAAGCATATGCTGAAACAGAGATAATAATATAATAAACTACAATGCCCTCATTTTCCAGTTCCAACAATCATCAATCCAGAGCCAATATTTCCCATTTATATTCTTACCCACACCTCTTCTTTCTTTATTGAGCTGAACCATGTGTCCTCTTGAGTTTGATGGCTAGATTTTCAGTTTTTTTATTGCCAAAACTGTTTAATGTCTATAGCAAAATTCTAATGGAAAAGCATAACCTACTGGTGACCTGATTTAATCAGCTTATTGGCACTACTATTCCTTTATTCATTTCTTCACTCAGCAAGGCTTATTTAGCATTTACTAGGCCTCAAATATCCCTTAGAATCCATTTTCCTCAATTCATATTTATGATGTCATCAGATTTGGGATTCCCAAATGAGGTAATCTATGAGAGATAAACCGAGGGAATAAAACACTGACATTTGTCATACAACTTGAACGGTCAAGTGTAGACATATAGAATATGCCATAATTTTTGAAACTTATATTTGACTCTTTATAACAGCTTCAAAATACAGAAATGCAAAATTTAACAATATAAATGAACCTTCTCCTAACCCTCGGATGAATCTATTTTTATCATGATTGCTTATCCAGTTATCTGCCTCCCATTTAAGAAAAGCTCTGAGAGAGCAGGCGTGGTTTCTAATCTACTAACAATTTTGCCTCCAGCATGTAGCCAGCATGTCTGGCACTTGTTACATATTTAATAAAACTGTTGAATGAACAAAAGAATCAGAGCCAGATGCTGAGAATAGGAAGATGAAAAACAGACGGGCCTGGTCCCAACGTGGCTGGTCTTGGGGAAGGGAAAAGCCTAGCCCAGAAGGAGCTCTGTGGGTGAGGTATGAGCACAGAGTATAGTCTGGTGGCCCACGTGGCAAGAAGTACCAGCAGCAAAGTGGCATTTAAAGGGTGTGTGATATGCCCTCAATAAGAAGAGGAGGCAAAGGCATCCAGCATAAGGATTTGCATGTGAAACTATGCAGTCTCCAAAGGGCATGGTACCCACTGAAAACCTTAAGAAATTCAGAACGACCAGCCAGTGTCTATCCAGAAAGATGTGGCTGAAGAAGCAGGTCATGAGAGTTTGGAGGGACTCAAAGGCTTAGACCAGTACCTGTTGGGTGACAAGACAGAAAAAAAGGGCCTATAATCAGAAATTTCTTTGAAAGGATGATTCTTTAGGCAGTAGGGTGAACAAAATGATAGACTGGATTTAGGAGAACTGATGGATTTGCTGATTCTAGATAGGAAAGCATCTAAGTGGTAGATTTCTTATTTTGGGAGATGAGATGGGAAGTAATAAATGGCTAAGCACAGAAAGAGGAGATGGGATTCAAACCTGAGGAGCAGCTTCATCCCCCTGCTTCCTACTGAAGATAGCAGTGGTTCTGTCATGTCTTCCCATCAGAATCTCTGGGAAGCAGCAAAAACTACTGCCAGACCCTACCCAGACCAGTTAAGTAAAAGATCTTTAGAAGAGAGGTCTGGGTACATGTACCTACCAAGGTGCAACTATGGCTGAGAAATGTCTGGTCTTGAAGTTATTAGAAGGAAGGTGTGTGTGTGTGTGTGTGTGTGTGAGAGAGAGAGAGAGAGAGAGAGAGAGAACACAAGCACATGAGAAAAAACATGAACAAGAAAGAAAGAGAGCATATAAACATGCTTTAAAAACCATGTATAATGTCTGCTACCCTATAGTCAAGCTCTTTGGATTAATTATCTGGTGTCTTTCAGAGGAGGGCTAAGACATACCTATAATCTATCAAATATTATTAATAATAAGATCATTTCATAAGAATCTAATATTCTCCTCCGATGTTTATGTTGTGTTCTTCGTTGTGCTAAGTGCCCTGAAAAGTTTCAAATCAGAGTTTCTCAATGGAGCATGCTCATGTGTTGAAAGAGGTAATTAATTCTTCATAATGTTCTTTGGTCTGCTTAGTCACAAAGGACTGTGGCATCTTTCAGTCCTCATGGTATCCAGAAACATTAGGAACAACTGTGTCTTCACACACAGCCTTTTAAATGAGAGTGGGTATTTCCCACTCTCATTTTAAAAAAACATTATTCCTTCATGAGAAATGATTCGTCTCATTTATGTTCAGGAATTCCCTGTGTGAGTAGTCTCTGTGCTAACAAAATGAAGAAACTAAACAAAGTAGACAAGTAAAAGAAGGCATTGCTTTGTACTGTCAGGGTGATTTTGAGCATATTTGGTCTAATACTGAATCTATTATTTTTAAGTCTGCCTGGAGAAGCATATTAAACAGGAAGCAAGAAAACTGTCAAACACTGAGGTCTAAAGCAAAATCTTTTTAAGGTACCATGCCAATTGTGCAACAGTAGTAATGAAAAATGTCTGAGTTTTCTCTTGCTTCTGTAACAAATTATTACAGACTTGGTGGCTCAAAAATGAGAGGGATCTTGCTTGTGCTAAAAATACCCAGAAAGGAGTCATTCCTTTATGGAGATTCTAAGGGAGAAGCCCTTTCCTTGATTGTCCTTTACAGCTTCTGGAGGTCCCTTCCTCCCTGTTCAAAGCTAGCAATGTTGCCTTTCTGTGTGGCTCTGTTCTGTAGTCACTTCTCTCTCTAACTCTAAACTCAGCCAGGAAGGGTTCTCTCTTAAGGACCCATGTGTTAAGATTGGGCACACCCGAATCAACCAAGATCATCTTCTCATTGCTAGGTTCTCATGTAATCACATCTTCAAAACTCCTTTATCCAGGTCAGGTTGTATATTAAGATACAGACATCTTTAGGGCTTCTTATTCTATCTACTACTAATCAAAGAGATTAATCACTCAGAAGGGTAGAAATGCTTCAGATAATTCAGACAGGATCAGGTAATATTTAATTATCCAGGATTGAAAAGGCTTTGGATTCTCAAGTTAATGAAGCAAGTCCTCACTTTGGATCTGTAGGTCCTAGGTACTGAACCTTTTTTGTTTTCTGCGAGTGTTTGGCAATGCAGACAGGTTGAAATCTAATGGTCCTTTTCCTGGCTAGACTTTGTGGTGCTACAGGTGTGACCTTTGGAGGGTTTGCTGCTTTTGGCATTTCCCCAGCTCTGGAGAGTTTGCCTAGAGCATAAAGGATACAAAGCTTTGAATAAGACCAAAGAAATGTGAGGGTTTTTATTTTATGCTGTTATGTCTACCTGTCACATGTTGCATTATTTATTAGGCTGAGAAATGTGGAAATGAAGGGGGATCATTTAAGATCTCAGAACTTCACTGTAGGGGTACTTATGTTAGGCAGATTTGAGGCATGGTTTAATTTTCTCCACACATTAGGTAAGTTATCCCTCCAATGTAAGGAAACCATTTCTTGCCTGGCAAAGATAGTTGGTTTACTCATTTATTTATTTATTTTTGAAACGCATCTTTGTGACTAGAAATTTGGGGTGGAGATTTTCACTATTTTTCTAGCAAGTCCCTCTTTCTGCCCACTTTTAGAAAGTTCATCAGTGCAGATTAGAAGTCCAAACCTGGGGCTAGGCCTAGAGAAATAAATGATACTGATTTGCTCCAGTCTGAGGGATTTCCAAAGACACAGAACTTCCAGTACTGAAACTGGGAAGATGGCAGGAAATGAGAATAGTTGCTCACCCTAGATGTCTAGTAAAATGGCTCCAAGAGGAAGTAGCTCTCAGGTTGACGAACTGTTAAAATACAACTTTTAATTGCCTAAGAAGGAAGGCCACCACCAGGGTTTGGGGTGAAAGTTGTGGTAAATCTACATCTTTTGGTAAACTTGTGTCCATCCATACTTACAGTCACCCCCTGCACTAGTGAGTTCTGTGTCTGTGGGTTCAACCAACCCCAGATCAAAATTTTAATTGCTTCAGAACTGAACATGTGCATATTTTTTCTTGTCCTTATATGTCCTTATGTATATATACATAAATATATACATAACACTTACATTGGATTAGGTATTAGAAGTCATCTAGAAATGATATAGGGAGAGAGATATACAGAAAGATACACATATATTTATGCATGTATGTATAGATATACACATATGTGAATGACATGAGTATCTACAGACTTTTGGCATCCATGGGGGTCTTAGAAACAATCTTCTAAGATATCAAGAGTTGGTTCAATCCAAATAAAAATAAAACTCCCTAAGATTCAGAATTCAGAAGGACCAGAAATAATCCATGGGTAGAAAAGATAGAGCCTGCCTGTTAATTTTCCAGAGCTGGGTATTAACAGTACCCTCCTGTAAGCTGCCTCTAAGGATGGCAGCTTGTTTGCATGACTGTGTCACTGAGGTGACCACAGGACCTCTCTGAAGCTTTGTCAGCACTTCAGCATGTGTGGAATTTATAAAATCCAAGTTTGCAAGGATAGCACAGAGCTCTCTTAACTTAATCCTGACTTTTCGATGACAGAATGAATCTCCTTCCCTCTAAACCCACTCTAGAGACACAGTACAGATTGTTTAGAAAGAGATAAGCATTAGGATGAGGGACTTAAGAACCCAGGGGAGGGAATTAGAGTGGAGAATGACTTGGACTCCTAGCTGGCATTAAGAAATTCTTTTTTTTTTTATTGTGAAAATACCAGACAGAGGGGTTGCAATTACATGGGCAAGATAATGAGTACATTGCTTATCAAGCATTGTTGCCTCCTCCCTTGTTTCCCCTTCCCATCCCTTAATGCTTCTTGACCTCCCAGCAGTAGGTCTTGAGATACTTTCTTGGGGTTGCTACTTCTGCAGAGGACACCTGCTCAGCTTTTCCTCCCTGATTTCTTCCATATTCCCTCCCTGCAAAGCCAAGCTGAGAAACTACGGGTGTTCATTACTTCTGTAGCTTTTATTTAGAAGTTTTTCTTTACTCAACTATTGGGATTAAGTAAAAAGAATTGTTCATTGTACTTGAAAGAAGCAAGAAGTTGGCATCCCCAAGAACTTTTAGGGGCTATCAGTGGTTTATATATATATATATATATATATAGAGAGAGAGAGAGAGAGAGAGAGAGAGAGAGAGATTATCATTTTCCATCTTCTGAAATGTGCTAGTTGATAGATCTAAAAAATTCTCTTTGAATGTTTCAATCTGTTCTGTGTATTTGTTTTTCAAAAAAGATCAGCACAATCAGACAAAGAGGTAAAAGCTGAGATTTTGAAAGGATAAATCCTTCATAGAATTGTGAATTACTTTGACTTTCTCCTCAACCATTTCTTGAGTTTATTCTTTCTAGAACTTCCAATCCATCCTGGTTTTATTGATTTTCTCTGGTTAAATCAGTTTTAGGGCTGGGGGGGCGGGGCAGGCAGCGTTTGTAGTTTGTCTAGCATGGGTAAAACCCTGAGTTCAGTCTCTAGCATTGCAAAAATAAAATAGAACCCCTTAAAAATTGTTTTTGATTCAAACCTCTATACTGATTTGGGGGAATCAACAAGTTTTATAAAATGTTAAAGGAGATCAAATCCTTATACTGTAATTAATTAAATATGAATTTCTTAGATACTTTTTTCCAAAGAGCAATTAGAGACTACTTCTCTTAAGACTACTTCTCTTAAGTATAGAGTTTCCTATTGGGTAGTGGAAATAAGAGGAGGGGACATCTTCACAACATTGTGAATATATTAAAAAGCCATTGACTTGTTCACTTTAAGATGGGTAATTTTATGTTTTATGAATTTTATCTCTCTCTATATAAAATATTGATTGAACTTTAAGAAGGAAAAAATGCTGTTTCTTCATACTCTCAAATTCTGGAAGAAATCTACATTCAATTTAATATACTCATTGTCCTCTTCTGTTCTATTGCTGGGAGAAGACATTTGGAAACAGAGTGTCTGTAAGGTAAAACTGAACAAGGATGTTGCCAGAGGGTAAAAGAGAACCATCTCTGAGAATAAAGACATTAGTTATTTATTCTTAAAATATGTAATTGTGACTACTACTATAGAATGGCCTAATCCTCCTGGAAACAGATTTTAATATTCATGATTTAAAACAATGGATTTTCTTCTACCTGTCATGAGATGGAAGTTTATCAACTATGTTGGAAAGTTTTTAATAGCTAACAGTAGTAAATTATAACTGGAAATAAAATGTAAAGAATCCTGATGTGAAAACTAATGAAATGTGAGCAAGATAACTTATTTCACATATAGAAACATCTATTATTAAAATAGTGCCTTAGCTCTCCAAAGGCCATTATGACCTGATGGGAACTTGTTTTCAGGGATGATTATATCAGTAAGATTCACAAACAATCCTTGGTTTAATTGTGAAACTTGGGGTTTAAAATTTCTTCTAGATTTAGAAACCACCATTTTAACCTTTCTGCAGAGATGTAACTAGGCAACCAGTCCAGCACTTAGCCAGCACACACACATCCAAAGTCCGTAGTTATTGCATCATTTTTTTTTAAAAAATGCTATTTTAATCTTCCTTTAAGAACTGGCATAGACTGCCATGCAAGTAACCTCTATTTTCTTAGAAAATATCATACAAACCTCTAGTTGTAATGTGATAAGGTTCCTGGAAGCCTCCTCTCGTTTTAATAAGGAAATATGCTCACAAGAGCAGTAATGTAGCTGAGATTAGCCACATGGGAATGGTGTTTTATAACTGAAATTAGGAGGTAGGGCTCATTTTTGATGTACGAATGTGTAGGAGTTTAAAACCATTTCCTCAACAGAAAGAAGTGAGCATTTCTCACAGTATGATTAGGGGGAAAAGATGTATTTTCATGGAAAAGAAAAGTAGGCTTTATCCTAGTGAATTGAATTTACTTTACTGGATAGGTAACAACTAGAACTGTCTAGTTTGATCGATAAGCAAGAAATTATTAGAAACTTATTAAACATCAAACACTATACTAGGTATGTCCTGTGTTCCTTTTGGCTGACTACCATGATTTAGATTTTTTAATTATTATTAAAGGAATATAGGTTGACAGAGTGCTGGTGGCTCACGCTGTCATCCTAACTACTCAGGAGGCTGAGATCTGAAGATTGCAGTTGGAAGCCAGCATGGGCAAGAAAGCCTATAGGACCATTATCTCCAGTTAACCACCAAAAAGCAAAAAGCAGAGCTGTGGTAGAGTTTTTCCCTTGAGCAAAAAACAAACAAAACGCCTCAGGGACAGTGCCAAGGCCCTGGGTTCAAGCCTTTGGACTGGAAAAAAGGTGGATGGGGAAATGAATATATGTGAAAGAATGTTTAAGTAATAAAACATAAATAAGAATAAAAACTGCCCATGGTACAACCCCTGTTGTCACTGTATTTGATTCCAGTGTCCTGCACCTTATATATACATTTTTCTAATTTGGGAAGGGGAAGGGAAGTAACAAAATGCTGAAATAAGGATACAGGTTGACCCATTGTAACAATGATATGTACAAGACACCATGTTGAAAACGAACTTTACAACTTTGCATGGAAGGAGGCTGGTGGGGGGAGGGTAGGGAGGAGTTGGGGAAGTGGGAAGGAAAGGGATGGTAGGGGAAAAATAAAGGAGATAAGAAATGGACGCATTACCTTGCTCATGTAACTGTAACCCCTCTGTACAATATCTTTACAATAAAAAATATATATTAAGAACAAAAAAATCCACTTCCCCCACCAACTTCTAGCCTTGCTTCTTTCTAGAGGTAGCCAATGTTGACTGTTTCTTGTATATGATCTAGAACTTTTCCACCTCCTGGCTAATCTGTATGAAGAAGGTGAATATGTGAAGAGCCACTGAACCATCTTCTGAGCTTCTCTTCTGAATGAAGTCTTTTCATTTCAAACCACTATTTGATGCTTCTTTTTGAATTGTGCCTTTAAGAACTGAGAGTGAAAATGTCAGAGAGATGCCAGTTGAGAGGGAGGTGTGGAGAACAAGAGTGGCATGTGTAATTTCAGCCTTTGTCATATTTATAGATGATACACTAGCAACCCCCATTGTAGTTCTTTTATGACTTTCAAGGCATCTTGAGTACATCATCTCCTGCATCCTTTTGATGACCTTGTGGTGCCGGAACAGTTTGCCTTACTGGAGAGGAAGCTGTGGTTTCCAGAGGTCAGGTAACTTCCCACAGTCATGGCTGGCCACATAGCTGAAAGGTGACAAGATCAAGGCTAGAAGCCAAGTGTTCTCCAACTTTTTAGTCCTGAACCCAACCACCATGGTAACTGTTAGGCTGACAAGCTTAGCAGCACCTGTGTGACCCCTGCAGTGACAGACCGGGCTGGGGGCACTGTGATCTGAAGCTCTGGCTATGCAGTCATCTGGATTCTGCCTCTGGGACAAGTTATTTAGGGAAGTACCCAAATTAAGGTGGCTGTCTCTCTCCTAAGTTTTCTCAATGGCTATCGGATTCCCCTTCTGTTTGTTTAGGTCATACTAGGGCACAGGAGTAGAAATTAGCCCTTGATGAGAAAGCCATAATAATCTATCCCAGACCACAAGGGTTCATTGAGAAGGAGACAGGCAACAAGCAGGGATCAGAAGATTGTCCTCTGGATTGTTTAACTCAACTTAAAAGAGAAGTCCCCATGTTTGGTCATTCAACAACGTGACCAGGCCTTGTTACAGTCTATATGTCCAGTGAACAAAGGGGAAGGGAAGGATGGAGGAAGAAAAGGAGAGAGGAATGGATGGGTGGAGCACATGTAAGCAAGAGAACAAACTAGTGGTCTAGTACAATTAGAGTCCTAGAATCCATTGATATGAGCCAATACATTTCCATTTGTTTACATAAGCTAATTCAAGTTATTCCTAAAAGAATCTTGGCTGATGACTCCAAAGCCTTCATCTTCTTATCTCTAAACGGGGGTTGTAGTAGTTGTCTTGACTGCATCTGACCCGTCATTAAGTATCTCTTAAAGTAATAAATTGGAAAGTTTCTGCTAAAATCATAAAATGTGACACAAATCTAAGATGGGATTTGTCACTGATGGGTTACATTGAGTTAGGAAAAGTTGGAAGAATGAAATTAGCACTCATTTGGAAAATAAGAAGCAAGGGTTCTGTGAGAACCATCTGGTCTTATGCAGAATTAAATGGAATCTGCCAGAATTTCCTAGATTTTTTTTTCTTTTCATATCTGCTTTTAGATATTCTTACATTCTCATAGATACCCACAATGAATATGAGGAGAGATATCTTACCTTGCTGACTCAGGTTAATTCAGAAGGTTATTCTTTTCTATCTCCTGACCTATTTTCTATTTGTCTCTATCTCTGTCTCTGTCTCTGGGTCTCTGTCTCTCTCTGTCTGTCCCTTTGTCTCTCTCACACACAAAGCACCACATTATCGTTCCAACATTTATTTTAGTTATTTTTTCACTTGAAAGAGCTTTACAGATATATGCTAACAAACATTTGGCATTATCAAAGAAAAAATCATGGAGGAAATAGAACTTACTATAGCTCTTCTAGTTATACCTCATATGGGAAGGACAGAGTAGATGTGATTCCCGGGGAATGTTGGCTGTTTTAGGCTCCCATGGGATCAAGATTCATCTTTCCATAAAGGACATAGCTTTGCTCCAAGTGCTAGGTAATCAAAATCTACTTGAGATGCTAACTTATCCATGAGACGTGAAGTGTATTTCACTGCTCTAACATTTTTCACTATATATGATAATGGTTCTCAATGAGGGAAAACAGATGGTACCTCTGTGCAATCTCAGATTGCCATTCAGGGAATCTTTTTTTTTTTTACTGTAGCAAGCATCTCCTTCTTTATATTTGATATTTAGAACTCCCCCCAGATGATCTAAAGCCTCAATCTTAGTAGAATAACACCATTTGAAAAAAAATGTTGAAGCCTCTCTGGCAATATGATTTATTGTAAGAAAGCAGGATCCATCAATCTGAATATGTTTCACATTGCTCACACGTTCAGTTGTACAATATCATCTTCACTGTCTCTTAAGTTTTCATGAGTGTGCCTTCATCTTACCTAATCGCCAGTACGTATTGGCACAGGTTCCGTTGGTGCTCTTTGACCCCTCCAGACTATATCTCACCTAGCTCCTGATTAGTTTGCCTGTAATTAACACCATGGAAGTCAGTGTTTTCAAATAATGGAGGAGTTTGAATAAATTCATATTCTGACTACGTTCATATTCTCTGTTCTCAAGCCTCAGAAAATATCAGCACTACTGGAAACAATTGGGACCCCAAATTCATTAATTGTAGCAGCGTTCAATGCAGAGAGCATTTACAAAGTTGTGGACAAATATGAAGGAAAGAGCAGATTCCCAAGGCTCTTTTACCACCCTGATTTAAAACGAGAGAGACTCTGTGTGTGTGTTTGTATGTGTGTGTGTGTGTGTGTGTGTGTGTGTGTGTGTGTGTGTGTGTGTGAGCACTGGGGCTTGAACTCAGGGCCAGGGGCTGTGCACTGTCCCTTAGCTTTTTCACTCAAGGATAACACACTCTATCACTTGAGCCATACCTCCACTCCCAGCTTTATGCTGGTTAAGCATAAATTGCAAACTGCGATCCTTAGATCTCAATCTCCTGTATAGCTAGTATTACAGGCTTGAGACACTCAGCTTAGCAAGAGTCTTCTGAGTGGACTTGTGGCCTATAGAAAAGTAGAAGAGCCAGATCATAACACTGTGGACAAGAGTCCCAAGAAAGAAATAGAACTTATTTCTTGTCTTCCTCTGACCTGCTAATGTTCCCCCATTGGCCAAACCCAACTAGAAGGCAAAGAGCCAGCAAGCCTGATGCCGTCTGTCTACTTTAGTCTCCTGAGGCATAACACTGGGCAGAACCAGATGAAAACAGCTTTTCCAGGCAAAAGGAATCTGTCCATCTAGTTAACTGTCATTACAAATGTCTTTTATGAAAGAAATATCAATGTTTCCCAAATTTCACATTTTTATTAATTTTACTTAATCAAGGTCATAGTGCAGCTGGGTGCTGGTGGCTCACACCTGTAGTTCCTAGCTAATTAGGAGTCTGAAATATGAGGATTGCAAGCCAGTCTGAGTAGTGAAGCCCAAAGACTCTTATCTCCAATTATCCACCCCAAACTGGAAAGTAGAGCTGTTGCTTTGAGCAACAAAAGCTCAAGGACAGTGCCTATGCCCTGAGTTCAAGCCCTAGAACTGGCTCAGAATAAAAAAGAAAAAGGAAAGGAAGGAAGGAAGGGAGGAAGGGAGGAACGAAGGAAGGAAGGAAGGAAGGAAGGAAGGGAGGGAGGGAGGGAGGGAGGGAGGGAGGGAGGGAGGGAACAAAGAAAAGAACCTGGGCACCATAAAACTGGTGTACATCACCCATGTTGTTGTTTCTACCATAATCCAAGGAGTGACTATTACCCTAAACAAACACAATGCCAAGCTAGTGATTTGAATGGCTGATTTGGAAGTTTATCAAGCTGGCTTTTAATGTCAGATGAATTATTTTCATTCCTTTGATCCAGGAACCAGGATTAGTTGCCTTGATCTGTCTAGATTAACCATTCTGATTCATGAAGAATGAATAAATGAACAGACTCTGATAAATCTTTTAATTAGAAACCAATTTGGGCATGAGGAAATGACAGTCAAAAGAAAGCAAGTATAGAATGCCACCCTCCAGCGTGAACTTTTTTTGTAGACCAGAAAGTTCCCTGATTTAGGAACTGGTGAGCAGAGTTGAGTCTGTGAGAAGAGTGAGAGGCAGTGTGGCATGGAGACACACACGTGTGAAGAGCAGGAGAGATCAGTTTTGTGCTGATCGTGAGCCTGGGCAGGTTACTGAACTCTACCTTAATTATCCTCATGTGTAGTATAAGATGAATTTGACTTGCTATCAAATTAACTGGCTCCATGGACATAAAATAAAGGCTGCATTTTCCATCTCCTAGTCATGCAAATATTTGGGGAACTGTATATACATGTTTTAAGCAGCTTCATTAAGGCAAAATTGATAGATAAAACTGCATGTACTTAGTTAATACAATGGAGCAAGATATAGTGGCCCATTCCTACTATCCTAACACTTGAGAGTTTGAGGCAGGAATGTCATGGGTTACAGGCCCGCCTTAGCTAACCTAGCACAACCTTATCTTACACAATGCATATTAATTTGATAAGTAGATATGCTCACTGTAAAAAATTACTTTTTAGCAACCTTACTAAAGTATAATACAGAATAAATGACATGTGTGTGTGTGTGTGTGTGTGTGTGCACATGCATGTGTGCGTGTGCGCACTAGTCCTAGGGCTTAAACTTAGGGCCTGGGCACTGTTTCTGAGCTATTTTTGCTCAGAGCTGGTGCTCTACTACTTGAGTCACACCTCCATTTCTAGTATTTTGGTAGTTAATTGTGGATAAGAATTATATTTTCCTCTCTTAGATTGGCTTTGAACTGCAATCCTCAGATCTCAACTTCCTGAGTAACCAGGATTACAGGCATGAGTCACTGGCACCTGGTATGACACATATTTTTAACGTGTATGATTTTAATGAATTCTGGTTGCTTGCACCTATGGAATCATGTGCACAGTCAAATTATTTGTTCAAATGCTTTCTCATGTGCCAGAATAATCTCCTCTTCCCCTGCTTACCAGCATAGTCACATGAAGATACAGTCACACTGTACCTAGCAAACGTCCACTCCTTTTATTACAGAGTAACATTCTATTGTAGTTTATTTTCCTATTGATGGACATGACTTAAGTTTTGGTTCTACTTCTCTTCTTCTTTCTTCATTAATAATATAACCAAAAATATCAACAATTCCATGTTTCCACAGCTGACATCTCCATTTGTATTCTCCAGAAGTGGTACAATTACATTTCGGTATAAATGCAGATATAACTGTATTCGTGTTTACTAATTCCTGATTTAATTTGAGTTCAGACCTGAAGTCTGGATCCTGATTTCTGCTTCTGTTCCTTGCCATGAATAAGCAACCTGGAGGAAATATCACAATGCCCATCAACTGATGAATGGCTTAGCGAACAACTTATTTGACCATAAAAAGGAATAAAGTACTAACCCTGACATATCACATGATATGGTTCATTCATGGATGTGTCCATAATAGACAAATCCACAGAGACAGAAAGTAGATTTGTGGTTACAGGAGCTGGTGGGAGAGATGAGAAAACAGGATTGACTACAAATGGATAGGGTTTTTCTTTTTGTTAGTGGTTGATAATCTTCAAGAACTTAATGGTAATGATAGATACATACTTGCAGATATACTGAGTCACATTATGGCATTCCATTATATCTCAAGAAAATAATGAAAAACTTTGCTTGGGAGAACAACATCCAAGAAGAGCAATTAATTTCATTCCTTCTTTTTCAGTTGCTAAAAAGAAAATGTACCACTGTTTACCGGGTGTTTGAGCTGCACCTGCATTCCTAGGTCTTGAGCACAAAGTAAAACTTTCTAGCCACAGGAGGTAAAAACATGCCAAATAAAACAACATTTACTGACAGAGATAGCTTCATCTCATACTGTTCTGGTTTACTTAAGATGATAAAATGCCTGTAGCGACTTTGAATTTTTTTCTTGTCTTTTTCTTTCTTTTTAAAAAACAACACACATTCCAATTACCTAATCACCCTTTCCGCTAGCCTTAGTGAACTAGATACAGGATATCCTGTTCACCAAGCATCTTAGCTCAAGACATTATTCATCAAACTCCCAAGAGTAGGGATTAGAACAGAGTGAATGAAGTAGAAATCCAAATACTGACCCTTGGAAAGGATGAGGAGCCGGATCAAAATGAGCAGTGGTTCAATGATTTGGTTGGGATCCAGGGTGGCTTTCCAGTGGTTGTAAAGGATGGGAATCACAATAGACTTCTCTGTCTAATTATCTTTCTTCACTACCTTACTTAGAGTGTCTATGTAGGGTTTGCTGCACTGAACCAGGACCAAGACTGTAGTGTCCACAAGTAGAGACCCACCAGTTCTTTACTCAAGAAAGCCTGTGTTTCCTGGAGTTCCAGCTAAGAACAGCTACAAACTTTCCCCCCCGATTTTGAAAAATCCTACTAGCCAAAGTTTGAGTTTGGATGTCATTCAGTTTTAAATTTAAAGGGTAATGATAGTCATTATTTACTCAGTGTGAACATCATACCAATGTGACTCTGCTGAGAAAAGTTACTTTGCTTTTCCTGTCATTTGGCAAGTTACGTTTTTCCACGGTGACTTGAAAAACTTGTAGAGCAGTGTGTGTGTTTAGTTTGAGTTTTCTGCTTATAGGCTAACATCTGGCATGCTACCAAAAAAAGGTGTATAAGGTAACTTTCTGTTTCACTCTGACACTGGAAGCTCCCCAGATGTTGCTTTGAGTCTTATTCTGGAGTCTTATTCTATGTTAAACAGCTATAGCACTGAGTCTACCTGGAAGGTGGCCATGTGCTTTTGCAGTCAGAGGATAGGATTTATTGAAAAAGATCCAGATTTTTTTACCTTCTGTGTATAAAATATATCATAATCCAAAATGATACAGGCATGTGCACACATCTATTAAATTTATTAATAAGGTAACCACACACACTGTTGCATCTTTACGTGCTACTTTGAAAAATTTCAATATTCCTTTTCCTGAGCTTACCTGTCCTTCCTCTTAGAAAGCTACAATCTACATTCATTACTTCATCATTCCCCTGCTTTTACTTACTTTTGCTTACTTTGGAGACTTAAACAGTCATGTTGTTTTGTTTTTTAAACAGATTGGAATTTTACCCAACATTACAACTTGAGATTCATCCAGATGGATGTCCATAGCTTTCGTTTCCTCATTTTCATTGTTCCAGCATTAATAATTGCAGCAGTATTGCTCTTCCATTGCTTGAACTACATCACATGCTATTCTTTTTTAGGTACATGAGTTGCTTCCAGATTTTTGCTCTGATAAACTGTGTCACCCTGCACATTCTGCATAAGTCTTTTAAGCCATATGCATCCATTTTTCTAGAACAAGCACTTTTGGAGATCAACTGTTAGCTCATAGGATAAGTACATGTCCAACTTTATTAGGTAAGGACAAATTATCTTAAAGCAGTCACACCAATTGACTATTAGCACTGTGAAAGAGTTTCTGTGATTCTGCTTGTTGACAATTAGCATTCTCTGAATACATGTTTTGAGTAATTTTGTTGCAGATACACCCTGTCATTATTCTTTTTTTTTTTTTAGAAAAACAGAATTGCTTGAGCTTTCATTTTTCATTCTTGGTGTAAGGGACCAGGTTAAATGGTCGTTAAATGAACGTACACTTTCCATTACAATGCAGCCTGAGCATCTTATCTCATCTTTTTTTCTATTTTTTCTTTGAATTATTTCTCTACAAGATATTTTTAATGATAAAAGCAACATGTCTTTGTTTGTACAAGGAAAAACAGTTCGATGAGTATGGAGAAAAGTTCATTTTTCCTTTCCTCCTTTGTCTGTTTCCTCCTCCAAGGAGTCCTTGTTCATGTTTAGATAAACCAGTCCGCATTTTTGTTCATGTTCATGAATGTGTAACATGTATTTTAGGCAGAGACCTGACAGATTGCCATTCCATTACCTCAAAAGCAGGTAAAATATCCTTTTCACATAGTTTGATCATACACTCTCATGCCTTCTCACTGAGTATTTTTCATGTACTAACAGTCCAGTCTTATTAGCAGCTGGGTTTTATAAGAGCATCATAGGCCTTCACTTAGCTTGTAGGTGTGGACCTAATTCATTCCTGTTAATGATTGATACTGTTCACTTCCCCCTCTTTGGAGAGATGTCAATGTTGTCCTCCTTGGTTGTGTTTTTCCCTAACTGGTCTTTCCTTATACACCAGTGCTCCAGTCTAATTGAATCCCCAAAGGGAGATTATTAAGCCAAAGGACATATGTCCCTTAATTAAAATTTATTGCCAGGTTTTGTTCTAGAAAGGTTTTAACAGTTTAGCCCCATTAGAAAGTATGAGATTGCTTGTTTTCTATCTTCTACTTATCACTGTGCATTACCAATCCATTGGATAAAGAATGATGTTCAATTTAATTTGCATTCCCTTCTATTCTGATATGTTTTTAATGTCCTTTTGCATTTCCTCTTCTGAGAATTGGCATTTCATATCCTTTGCCTATGCTTTTACAAGGTTGACTCTTCCCTCAGTTAGCAGAGAATTCTCCAAATGTTAGTGATGATAATACCTTTTTTTCTCCAAAAAATGGATGCAGTTATGTATTTCCAAATTCATCTTTTTTTTTGGTTTTGACATTGTCACCAGTCTTAGACTCTGTTGTGGAGATCAAGGCTGACAAACTTTTTTGGTTCTTTTGTCTGGGCTGGTGGGAAGTTGTGATCCTCCCAATTTCTGCCTTCTGCAAAGCTAGAATGACAGACACCTGTCACCATGACCAGCTCTTAGTTGGAGGTGGGGGTCCTTACCTGTATGCCAAGATGACCACAACCATGGTCCTCCCAAAGCAGCTAGAATCTACAGGCATGAGCCCTTGGTGCCTACCTCTTTTATGGTTTCTGATTCCTTGTCTTGCTTAGGGACATTTTCTTTAACCAAGGTAATATAAATGCCCTCCTTATTCTTCTACTATGCTAAAAATATATTTTTCATACAGACACATTAAATCTATGCTATGGTTTGAATATGGCTATGCCCCTAAAATTATGTACATGTTTTACTACCAAAGATGCATATCAATAGTGTTAAGAGGTTGGACACTTAATCCCACTATGGTGCCGGTGGTTGGAGGCTTTTGAGAAAGTGATTGGATTGGATCATTGGGTTGGAGCTCCTATGATTGAATTCTGGTGGTGTTATGGGAGAAAAGCCAGAAGACAGATATATAGCCATGAGTTCCCACCATGATAAGATGCAGATAAAAGGGACTCTCATCAAAGACTGTACCACAATGTTTACACTTTTAATCTGTAGAACTGTGAGTCAGAATATCCATCTTTTATGTATAGAGTAGCTTCCCTCAAGTATTTCATTATAGAAATGAAAAGCTAAACCGGGCGCCAGTGGCTCATTATTATAATCCTAACAACTCAGGCTGGCTGAGATCTGAGGATTGCAGTTCAAAGCCAGCCTGGGCAGGAAACTTATCTCTGGATAACTCAGAACACCAGAATGGTGTTGTGGCTCAAAGTGGTAGAGCACTAGCCGTGAAGGTCAGGGATAGCACCCAGGCCCTGAGTTCAAGCCCCATGACAAAAAAAACAAAAATACAAAAAACAAAAACCTGACTACTAGATATATTTTTCATTTGATGTAAGGTATGAATATATTGTTGTTCCTCCAAATGTGTAACCATCTATGACAACTCTGCTCTGTAAAGACAAAAACAAGAACAAAAAGGAAATCTCTTTTGTCTACTGAAGAGAAAGAAATGCTACCTTTGATATATATTATTTCTATCTATTCTTAATTTCTGTATTTTGTACTATTAATTCCTAGATCCATTTTCTAGTTCCATGTCAATATGATACTATTGTGTTAATAATAGTATTATTTTAGGTTTTAAGACTTAGAAAAGCAACTGTGTCTCACTAACCTTTTATTCTATTTATTATTTAATTTAATTTTATTGCAGTACTGGAATTTGAACTCAGAAATTCAGATTTGCTAGGTAGGCACTCCACCATTTGAGTCACAACTCTAGCTGGATCAACTTTTTTATGTTGTTTTTCTTCCATCTAGAAAATATGTCTTTATGCTCACATCTTGCTTTATATCCTTTAATGATACTTTATAATAGTTTTTAAATAGTTATGTAACTTTCTCTTAAAGTGTATTTCTGTAAGGTAGGCATGATGATGCACACCTGTAATCCTGGAAGTTGGGAGTTCAAAGCCAGGTTGGGCTACATAGGAAGATCCTGTCTCTATAAAAGCATGTATTTGTCAGTTTCATATGGGGCAATTGTGCAATATGGTGATTGTAACATAAATATAAATGAAAATAGATGCTTCTGTTAATGCTAAAATTTGTTCTTTGACTAAAATACAAATTAATCCTTAATGTATCTCCAGGGATACATATGACAAACAATACTTAATAAATATCAAAGAGCCAGGCACCAGTGGCGCACACCTGTAATCCTAGCTACTCAGAAGGCTGAGATCTGAGGATCACTGTTCAAAGCCAGCCCAGGCAGGAAAGTCCATGAGACTCTTAACTCCAATAAACCACTCAGAAAACCAGAAGTGGTAGAGCTCTTGCCTTGAGCTGGAGAGCTGAGGGACAGTGCCCAGGCCCAGAGTTCAAGCCCTACAGCTGACAAAAATAAATAGATAGATAGATAACTAAATAAATATCAAAGAAGAGCTTATGTCACTTGATCATTCTAAGTTTGCTCCTATGACACCACATCATTTGGATGGTGGCATCACTCTGAGTGTCATTTCTTCTTTTAGTTCTAGATTACCTGCAAATAAGGTTAAACATAGAATCCTAGTAGAGGAAACAATTATATTTAAATTTAGATTTCATTGAAGCATCATTTTTTCTGTAGGAGAAAGGCTCATTTTAATATGAAACCCCAAGATATATGCAACTGGGAATATCACTTGTTAAAGGAATCTTATCATCTATTTTTGTACAGTTTTCCTGTATGCACTTCTAACTAGAATTTGCCCGCAGTTAAGTCAATAGCCTAAGTAGCAGTATGGAGAATTGTCTTTATATCCAACCTATTAAAAATCCCTATGAAAATGTTTCAGAAGAAAACCTTCAGTAACCTTCAGCATCCGAACCACAAGTCAAAGAAGAATTTTCAGAATAATTCAGTTTTCAAAAGTTGTGACTGTGAAGAGTAAAACTAGAAGAAAAGTAAAAAAGAATAAAAGAACAAGTTTTTAAACTTTCACCAGTTTTAACAATAAAAATTTATCTGACTAAAAAAAATCTAAATCAGAATTTTAAAAAATGTTTTGCTATAATCTAGATGAGGAGAATAAGATAATAATCATTTAGTGAAAACTGCAATATCATGATTAAGGGTATTTCTAGAGGCCACAAAGAAAATAATGTATATGGAAAACTAAATAGTTACCTAGGAAAGCATTTTTTGAAATTATAGAATTAAATAAAAACTTAGATGAATTAAATAAACTTGTAAAAATAATACTTGGCTTAATGATCTACTTCTAGAGTGAAACACAGTTTCTTAATTTCAGTATAATAGGGATTAAGTACATGAGCCAGCCAAAAAAAATACATTTTTAAAAGTCAACAGTTTAAGGTAGGAAGTATTTCTAGAGTTGATTAAAGACTAGTCTCCTAATTAACATCCAGAGAAAGATGTAAGGACATGTTCTCCTAACATTTTTTTAAACCTTAGTAAGGAGGAAATTCTAAAACATCTGGGAAGAAAGCCACATGACGTTCCACATACTGACTTCAGATGCAGCCATTAGGAAGACAGCGAAGTCCCCACAGAAATAAAGTAACATCTGCAACTGTATTTATGGAAAAATATTATCCAGGCAAGATGGTCTTTCCTTAGGGAAAGCTAAAGAAGGATGTTCACATATCCCACCAACCCCTGTCATTGACCTTGCAAACAGGAACTACTTCACATTGTGGCCTGTTTCTTAGCATGTTCCACTCCCAAGACAGGATACTAAAACACTAATTCAGTCTGACTGGAGTAGGTATGGGATGGAAAGAGTACAGATCTGGCCAAGAGAAAGATGGTTCTCATGGCTGTTCCCTTGCTTTCTTGTCCTCTGATAATTAAATGTGAAAGACTCAAGTCACATGAAATAAAGCTTTAAAAATCACTCAGAAAGAGAGAGAGAGAATTGTTAGTATCTCCAGCAAAAGCCCATTGGAACAAACAAAACGCCCACAAAAGACCAGGCAAAGCTCTCTTTGTCTAGATTAAAAATAACTGAAAATGGTAGATGTACACTGAATGCAAATGTGGAATTCTCTGCAGATCCTTGCACTCCGTAACTTTGCAGCCCTTGAAAGGAGAGATGTCCCTACTGCTCTCAGGAAAGAGTTCCCACCAGCTTCTTCTAGGACTTCCTCACCATCCATGACTTCCTTAACAAACAACAATAGAACTTGACCATTGTCAATGTTCCATTCTGTGTTCCTGCTGTCAGACTATGAGGATTCAATAGAAATAAGATCCATACTATGAATTAATGAAGACTTTAGGATTTGGATGTGCTTCCTACCCAATGGCGGTGAAGAGATGGGAGAAGGGAGAAAGTACAGCTGTGATTAAAATCTCCATGTCTGACAGTGTTATGTTGAGATCTAGAAACCCATTTCAACTCTAGAATAGACTTTCAAGGACCCATCTCCCAGTGTATAATACTCTCCTCCTCACCCTTTTCTGACAAATAAGAGTTTATGTTGGCAAGACTCATTTATTTCCCTTCCTCTATTCTATTTCTGCCCTTCAGCTCTAGACTGGCCTTGCATCTGCCAAGTTCCAGTTAGCCTCTAGTGTTACAGACTCTGAACCAGCCTCTGACACAGGGCTCCTACCATACCTAGCCCCAATATTAGTTGGAACTAATCATAAGAATGAGAATGACAATAAGCAGAATGATGATTTGTATTCATTAGTGAGTTTGTACATGCTGTTTTTTTCCACTCACCATCAGTGGACATTGGGTTGTTTCTCCACTTTAGCTATCATGAATAATGCTACTGTGAATGATTGTGCAAATATGTCTTCAAGATTTTGCTTTCTTGGACTGGAGGAATTGGCTCAAGTGGTAGAATGCTAGCCATGAGCAAAAAAGCAAAGTGAGAGTTTGAAACACTGAATTCAAGAGCTGGTACAGGCACAATAAATAGATTAACTAACTAAATAAATAAAAAGATTATGCTTTCAGTTCTGAGTCATATGATAATTCTATTTTTAATTTTTTGAGAAACAACCATGTTGAGTTTCAAAGCAGCTGCATTATTTTATGTTCCTACCCAAAGTTCACAGTCCATATCCCTACTAATACTTCTTTTTTTTTTCTTTTTTGTAATGAAGACATTCTTATGGGACTGAGAAAATATCATTTGAGTTCTGTTGTATGTTTACTTAATGAATAGTGATGTTAAACATCTTTTCATGTGTTTATTAGTTATATATCTTCTTAAAAGAAATGTTGATTCAAGTTTTGAGTTTTTGTTGCTGGGTGGTATTGCTGTTCTCACTGTTGTTAAGTTGTAGGAATTCTTCATATATTCTGAATATTATTCTCTTATTAGCTTAGATCACTCACTCTGTTCATTGTAACCCTCAAAACACAGAGGGTTGTTGTTGTTGTTGTTGTTTGTTTGTTTGTTTGTTTTGCCAGTCCTGGAACTTGAACTCAAGGCCTAGGCTCTGTTCCTGAGCTCCTCTTACCTAAGGCTAACACTCTATCACTTGAGCCACAGTGCCACTTCTGGCTTTTTCTGTTTATATGGTACTGAGGAATTGAACCCAGGGACCTCATTCATGCTAGGCAAACATTCTACCCCTGAGCCACATCCCCAGGCCAGCACAGAGGCTCTAATTTTTTTCTGGTACTGGGGCTTAAACTCAGGGCCTTGCACTATTGTTCAGCTTTCTTGCTCATGACTGGCTCTCTACTACTTGAGCCACGCCTCTAGGCTGATTTTTTGTGGAGAAAAGCCTGGACTGTCTTCAATCTGTGTTCCTCTAAATCTCAGCCTCCTAAGAATCTAGAATTATAGATGTGAGCCACTGGTGTCTGGCTCAAGGTTTTTAATTTTGATGTAGTTCAGTTGAATTATTTTTTCCATTAATTCCTTTGGAAAGTAAACTTTTTCCTTCGGGCATAAAAAAATTAGGAAAATGTATCATCCTCTTGAACACATAAAAACTTGCAGGAAGAATGGAGGAATCAGAAATTACCATTACTTATATCAAATTATACTATTATCATATATGCTATTTCCATATACAACCTACCAAAAAAGTGATAGTAATAATAAACTCTACTTGAAATCATTAGGTCATTGCCAAACAAGAACAAAAGTGAAAATATACTGCTTACAATATTGTTCATTCTTCATTCCTTTCTTCCCTCAAATAAAAATAATAAGATAGGGAAAAAAATATCAGCAATGTTTAGAAAAGGAGAAGGAGAAGGAGTGTGGCTTCTTGGAGAACCTGTAATCCAGACAGTGATTTCTACCTTATTTCAATTTTTTTTCCATTTCATCCTTTATTAAAGTTTTTATCTTATTGTAAAAATGCTGTATAGAGGGGTTACAGTGACATGAGTAATGAGCACATTTCTTGTCGAGAATTGTTGTTCCCTCCTGTGTTATTTTCCCACTATCCCTTTCGTCTTCCACCTTCCTCATTCCTCCCCCGACCTCAGTTGTAAAGTTCATTTCCAATATACTGTCTTGTGGGTATCATTGTTGATATGGGTCATCCTGTGTTCTTGTTTCAGCATTTTGTTAGTTCCCTTCCCCTCCCCATATTAGATAAGTGTATACATAAGATACAGGGTACCAAAATCAAGTACAGTGACAAAAGGAGATATATCACCGGGGGGAAGAACATACAAAGAAAACAAAGCAATCCCATCGTACACTGAAAACAACAACAACAAAGATTCTCTGGTTTCTCATCAGATCGTATAACTCTTTCACCTTTTCTACATTATTTTATTAATTTATTGCGGAGATTAGTTTGTGTTGCTATATCCCAAGCCCAGGCTCCATGACTTGCCTCCTATCTTACAGATACTGAGGTACAGGGCTGGGCTGGTCTTTTCTAACCTATCAGCAAGTTAACTAATGTGAAGGAAGTTAACAATTGCAATTGAAATATTGATGGGATACTTTGAAGAATGTAGCAAAATATTATATGGAAATTAATTGATAAGAAGTAACTTTCAAACAATCAGAGAAATAGCCAAGGAAGATCAACCCTTATAAGATATTAAAGATGTATTAATACATCTCACAATTCAAAAATGGCATGACCTAGCTCAAATTACAAATGGAAATATAGATTGTTGGAAAGAATAATGAGCTCAAGAATAAACTTTCACATAATTAAGATTTGATTTATGATCCTATGGTTTTAAACCATTACCAGGAAAAGGCAATTAATTATTTGACCAAGTTTGAGATTAAGTCTGTGTGTAGAAAACGTGATAGAGCAGGTTCCACACTGTAGACATTTTGGTGAGTAAAGAGATGTGTGTGTGTGTGTGTGTGTGTGTGTGTGTGTGTGTGTGTGTGTGTGTGTGTGTATTTGAGAATTTCTATTGAGCTACTCTGACTCCAGTTTCCCAGATAACCTTCCCCCAACTTGTAAGATTTGAGTTTCTCTAAGGGTCTAGTCCCTTTAATATAATGGCTACTGCTTTAGACTTACTCTTCAGGAGTAACACTCAAACTTTGCATGCACTAAAACCACAGGGAGGTTTAGGTAAGTCATAAGTTTCTGGACCTCCAACTAGGGATTGGGTTCAGGAGGTCTGGGATAAGGCCCAACTGCTTACCTTTCTAATGAGTCTCAGATGATTGTAGCTCTCCAGAATATAAGTACATATATTGAGAGCAAGCATTTAAAAGTTTTTTTACAAACGTTCTTGAAAGAAACTTCTGTTTTACAGAGTAATGTGACCTCTGTTGAACCTAATAATGAAAAACATAAGTCTACATTTTCTTTGAGGTTTGGGGGAGGGGGCTTCAGTTTTCTAGTTATACATTTTTATTGGATATTTACAATAGTATCAGTCTGCGGGACATTGGAAACTGAAGGCAAACAAATTCACAAAACCATGTCCACAGCTAGGGTTTGTTTACTGGTATTTCCATTGGTGCAGTCGTAGTCTGGAATAGGCCACAGTCTACAGGCTCAGAAACCTGACCTAGTAGAAGAACCAAAGTTGATTAAAGTACAGCATAGACACATGCTGAAAGGTTTTAAAAAGAAAACCACATGGCATTGCCAATTTATTCATTTACCATGAGAAATCAAAGTACCAACTGAATAGATACTTCTGTACGCTTCCCTGCTGGAAAAAAACCTACTTCTACCAGTGGTTACCTAGTGATCATGGAATGGGAGAAAAAGGATGTAGTTATGTAGCTTCTATGTCTCATGACATCAACCTGGTGACAGATTACCCAGTCTATATCTATCAAGTGGACTTTACACTCCCCTGCTCAGAACCTAGATGGATGGACATTTGCTATTAGAGCTTCTCATCCTGATCCACTGATTTCTTCCTCTTTGGTCATATGGGATAAAGTTAAATCTGTTGGATTACTTACCTGGCTGAACAAATCATTCTGCTTCTTTGGTGATATTTATTTTCATCCATCAATTTAATTTTTTTTAATTGTGTTGAAACCAAAACAAGCTAAATTGCTTAGCATATTTCATAACATCCCTGAAGAAAAGGCTAAAACACATTCTATTCATTCTTAATTCCTTAGCAATTTCTTTGATGACATTTTTGTAACTCTCTGGATGTTAGATTACAATTCAATAATCAGAATAAGCCTATTTGATTATGATTGTCAATTTTTGGAAAAGGTAAGACATGAATTATATTCAAATACATAAGAGTCAAAGATTTAATTAATCCATTGGACTGAATTTCAGTGAATAATTCGATTTAAAGAATTTAAGAGGCTAAAGTATGTATGGTCAGTGAAAGAAAGAATGTCAAAATCACAAGGCCATGCTCCATACAAACTGATTATTTTCCTAGGCAAAAAACAAAAAAAAAAAAACACCATAACCTTTGCAGATACTTTTCAATCAAATAATTTACATCTCTATTGGACAAAATTAACTTAAAATTTATCAGTCTTCCATGAGAGAGCATCTAATTTTACAGAGTCTTCAGCCTATTGTATATTAAGTAAAAATATATCCTTTATGGTATCTGACCAACCTGGGGTCTAGTATGGCACTAAAAGATACATGGTAATATTTTTCTTTCTTTTTCTCTTTCTTTCCTTTCTTCCTTTCTCTCTTTTTATCTCTTTCTCATTTCCTTTCTTTTCTTCCTCCCTCCCTCCCTCCCTCCCTTCCTTCCTTCCTTCCTTCCTTCCTTTCTGTGGTAGTAGAATTTGAACTCAGGACTTTGTATTTGCTAACAGACCCCCTACTATTTTTTTGCTCTGGTTATTTTTAAGATAGACTCTTGTTTTTTTACTAGCCTGGCCTGGACCATGATCCTCTTATTAACACTTCCTACCATAAATAGGGTGATATTAGTTGCTAGAGTTGATCTTGGTTATCTAGTTTAGTATAAACAATGAGTATTAAAATATCACCAGACCCAGCCTTTTCTAATGAGAAAGAATCTCACAACCTTTCTTATTTTTGCTTGGGCTAGCCTCAAATTTCCATCTTCCTAATCTCCACCGCTAGAGTAGCTGGGATCACAGCTATGAATAATCAGTGTCCGGCCTCTGACTTATTTCTGAGCTTTGGAAAATTTCACCTAATACATTTAATAATTTCAATCTGCTCCCAGAGAGCAACCTTGATTTTTTGTTTCCATATTCTCTAGAGGACAACAGTAGAGCTTTAGGCTGAGCACAGAGCAATTTTCATCTTCCTAACTTCTCAGATGTAGAGAAGTAGCCTTGAAGAGGTTTGGGATCTATTGCTTGTCTAATTGCCACAAAGAGCAGCTCAGTATTCATGATGGAAGAAAAGCAGTGGTGTAATTGTACCCACTGGCATTTAAATCCTCTCAACAGCTGCCCCTAGGTTCTGTTTATTTAGGTTAGATAGTTGGTGCATGCAAAGCTCAAATGTAGAACACAACACCAATGTGTTCCCACATCCTGCCCTGCAAACCATTGACAATACAAGAAACTGCTTAGGGTCTATTGTCTAAGTGGATGATACTTGTATGGGAATTATATTTCTGAATTATCATTTAATATAAAGTACTTCTGGCTGCATGTAGCACCATAGGCTGTGAACAAATTCAAATGATCTGCCAGTGGGTAAAGAGTAATCATCTCTTCATTGTGAAGAAACACCACCCAGGGATGGCTCCCATCAGGACCATAGGGTGGTAATGGGCCTAGAGGGGCCCAGCACAGATACTGGAGGTCCTGGCAGCCACTGAGTGTTCTGGAAGGTGACCAGAGGTGGATTTGGAATCCTCCACCCAGCCCCAGAGTTGTCAAGGACAGCAAAGCAGGCTGTGTTTTGAAGGTGGCAAAAATGAAGGGCAGAAGAGAAAGCCATGAGACTCAGCCTAAGAAGCCTCAGTGTCAATATTGTCACTGAAGATTTTTGGTGGTGTTGTTTGGTTTGGTTTGTGCTGGTTCTGGGGCTTAAACTTAGGGCCTAGGTGCTGTCCTTAAGCTTTTACCCAAGATATGCTCTACCATTTGAGCCACACACTTCTGGATTTTGAGGGGCTAATTGAAGATGAGAGCCTCACAAGTTTTTCTGCCTAGGCTGGCTTTGAACCATGATCTCCAGATCTTAGCCTCCCGAGTACCTGTGGCTCAAGGTGTGAGCCACTAGTGCCCAATTCCTCAACAAGATTTTAATCAGCTTCATTTAAATATATTCTTCAAAAAACACTGTGGCCATTGGTATACTAGACTTTTTCTGTTTGCGTCTGCATATTGCCCATCTGGTTGGTAGCACAGAGAACACAAAGTTCCGGAACATTCTGGATGAGGTGGGTTTTAACAGTGCTGGAAACCTAATGCCTCTGCATTTAAAAAATTGCTTCTAAGAGCATTTTATTTAGTGTTTTCACTGCAAACATCTTTTTCTGTGAGTGCTAGCAATTGTGGGGGTGGCAGGGGTGAGCAAGTGGCACACGGTACTTTTGACATGCCTGGATCATATACTGTCCTTGCTGTTTCCGAGTCATCCTGTACCCAGGAATGGAAATAATGGATCCAAATAATGATGTGTGTGTGTGTGTGTGTGTGTGTGTGTGTGTGTGTGTGTGTGTGTGAACACTGTTTGAACACTGAACTCAGGGCCTAGGCACTGTTAGCTTTTTTGCTCAAGACTAGAGTTCTACCACTTGAACCACACCTTGCTTCTAGCTTTTTACTGGTTAATTTGAGTTAAGTGTCTCACAAACTTTCCTGCCTAGGCTGGCTTCAAGCCTGACTCTCAGCCTCTTGAGTTGCTAGAATTCTAGCCACAAGCCACCTCCTTTATCATCTCCGTTTTCACAACATTCTGGTCAGAGTACCCAGACATTTGGAATTCAGTCATGTTTCATTAGAAAGAGCTTTGTATTCAAAACATAGTTTAACTATTTTAAATTTTCACTGTGAGCAGTTCTAGTTTTCAGTCAGGGGTATGTGTGTGTGTGTGTGTGTGTGTGTGTGTGTGTGTGTGCGTGTGTGTGTGTGTGTATCCTTTCTGGTCATTTAACTATATCAATGAAAATTATAGAAGCTTAAAAATAGAAATGATAAATTATCTCAGTTCAATTATCTCAGCACAATTTCCATCCAAAATCCTCCCCTACCTAGTTTTGCTGAACACTTCTGAACATGCCCTTTTAGATAAAAACTGAAAAGATAATTTTGTAATGCCCTATTGTTACATATCATTTTATGTGTCAGTTAAGTAGAAGCCAAATGTGCGAAAAAATAAAATTAAAGAAGTTGGATGCATTGTGTTACCTTGGCTTTGAATGGCAAAGAAGCGCATACAGAATAGAATGAAATAGGCCATAGCATTAGATCCCACATGGTACCAGAGGTATAGTCTTCATCGGGGTGATGTCAGATATGACAGAGTTTTAAGACTGATATCATTATCTTTCACTCTTCTACGCCAGCAAATGCAGAGGGAACTATCGCTGTCACTCTTTCACAGAAGTTTCTAGAATCTAGGCTTTCCAAAGAAAGAGTTTCTGCACCCCACTTTTCTTATCCATCTGACTTTCAGGGGCCCTGCTCTGTTCCCTCCTCTTCCCTTTTCTTCTATGCTACCATTCACATTCTTTAACTTACTTGGAATTAAGATATGATGGTATATCTTCCATATTTAATGAGGGGTAATGAGTGTATGCTTTTTGTTTAAAAATGTTTATCTTATAAATGCATGTGATTTAGTTCAACCAATGTACTGAATTTTCCCTTTAAAGAAGTGGGTTAACTGGACTAGAATATAATCACATTTCAGTGGAGAATGAGAAATGATCCCCCTGTAACATCTCTAGAAAATGATTCCTAACATTGTAACTTGGAAACTTCTAGTTCCCCCCCCACCACACACACACACACCGAAAATGTTCAAATCTCACTATATTACTGATAGGATATAAACCTTTGATGTGCATTGTCTGTGGAAATTATGGAAGGGTGGTTTTTTTTGTTAACAAATTTGCATTCAATCTTCCGTCTACCTCTAATCACGAAAACAAGAGAACATAGGTGCATAGAACGTATTGTCTAGGCAGCTTGCTGGAAGACCCTGTACCAGTATCATTTAGCTGCGCTGGTGACACAGGTGTGACAGCTCCTAGACTTTATTCAAGCTGACAGCTGCTGCCAAGGCTCCTTGGACCACACTGGCAGCACAGCAATGCCACAGCCTTGAGACTAGCTCCCTGGGGACATGCTGGGCATGCTTCCCTGACCTCCTGCTGATTTTTTGAGGTGCTGATTCATGCTCACATTCTTTTTCAGTTATACAAAAATGTATAATACAGGTACAAACCATTTTCAACAGAAAGGAAAAGCCACACGAACTATTTGAACAGATGTTGATGTCTGGCTTCAAAACCACTGACAATGGCTAGAAACCCACCAACAATCATAGCAGAAAAGATTTTAATGACAATAAGACCTCAAGTCCTTGGCACTTGGCATTTGGCATTAAGGAAAACCTGACTGTGAAAGGAATCTATGTCTTCTTTTATCAGACTCCACCCGTCAAAGAAGTAATAGGTTTTTCTCCATGTTCTGGCCTTTTCTCTTTGTTATCCTGCTTTCTGTGACATTTAATGTGCCACCACTGTCTTGATAAGGTAAGGGATAGTTGGGTCAGACAAAAATGCAGAAGTCTTTGCAAAAGCACAAGACTTAGCTGGGTATGTGGCTCAAGCCTGTAATCCTATTTGGGAGACAGAACTTGGAGGATTGCAGCCAGGCCAGTATGTATAAAAGAAGTCTGAGAGACTCCATGTCTGGAGGCATTGGTGTGCACTTGTCATCCCCAGTAACATGGGGAAACACAGGAATGAGTGAGACCCTACTGCCAAAATAACTAATGTGATAAAGAGCTTGGAGGCATGGCTCAAGTGGTGGAGTACCTGCCAAGCACAGGACTCGAATTTGAAGGTTTGATAACTAAATCGCTTACTGGATCCATTCAGTCTAGTTCTCCTCACCACTAGGTTGGGTCCTCCTGAGAACAGAGCAAAGCACCCAGTTTGGTGATGGGATGAAGAGAGAGCCAGTGTGAGATCTTTGGAAAGTGAAAAGAGGATATATGCAGGATGGGAAACACACACACACACACACACACACACACACCACACCCACACCACCACCACCACCACCACCACCACCACCAAAAAAAAAACAAAAAAAAACAAAAACCAACAACAACCAGAGAGCTGTTTGAGCCCTTTGACAGAGTACCCAAAGAGGAATCCACAGTCTTTTTTTTAACCCAATTTGGAAGTCACACACTGTCATTTCTGCCACATTCTGTTGGTCACATAGGGTGTAATACAGGGACAAGAATTCTTATAAGCCATCTTAGAAATGGACCGTCTCAGGTACAAACTAATAGCTTCTCTATAGAAACCACAGGTAGTGGCATTTTTTTGTAAGTCCAGTATTTTGTCTAAGGACAAGCTTCTGGTCAAGATAATAATGATTTATCCTGGGTTTTGTTTTTGTGGTTTTGGTAGTGTTTTTTTAACACCTATTAATATTCCTTCCAAAATTATATCATGTATATGTGTAAAATGTGAAAAATACTTGCTTCTTAGGACTTGAGAGCTTTTTATCCGCTTCTATTAGTTATGTAGAGAGGATTCTATTGTTACGTTTCCACACATGTTTGTGCTCTATTCCAACCAATGTTACCTCTTTCCTCACACTCCTTGCCCTCCCTTCCATGAAAGCATCCTATAATTTATCACAGTTTGAAGACAATTTATGACTTTGTTTCGAAGTGAAATAGTTGAAAGTGGAATATACTTGAGATAACATATACATATATATCAAGTATTTTATAATATAAACTAGACATTCTATATACTGGAACTACTGCCTATGAAAGGAAAGTACAGAAATTGAAGTTTTTATGCAACTCCTTATAGTTATTAACATGTATTTATATATCACTACAAAATACGTTCACAAAAAAAAACCCACAATATTCTAAATCTTTCTCTTTTCACTTAAGAATGTTGTGGATGTTGGGGCTGGGAAGGTGGCTCAGTGGTAGAGTTGGTAGAGTGCTTGCCTTGCATGCATGAGGCCCTGGGTTTCATTCCTCAGCACCACATAAGCAGAAAAAAGCCAGAAGTGGTGCTGTGGCTCAAGTGGTAGAGTGCTAGCCTTGAGCTGAAGAGCTGAGGGACAGTGCCCAGGCGCAGAGTTCAGGCCCCATGACTGACAAAAAAAAAAACCCCAGAATGTTGTGGATGTGTCTTAATGTCATCATGTGAAGTCTGATCTTACTAGTTGGATATTCCACTGAACGCCTGTAGCAAACGGAACTTTGTCAGAATGGTCTCACCAGTTGCTACTGTTGGATGCTGGACAGTTGAGTTTTTCCCTACAGCTTTTAGATAAAATGAGAATCTTGTTAAAAACAAATGTCTTTGTATGTCCTGTGAAAATTCTGTGAGGTAAAATTTCAGAAGAGATTCTGGAGAGAAAGGATATATGCAGTAAGGAGGAGGATGCAATGCTTGGTAAGAAATGTACGCATTATCCTGCCCATGTAATTGTAACCCCTCTGTACAGTATGTTCACAAATAAAATAAATTTAAATTTAAAAAAAAAAGAATTTCCTAGAAACTGCTGAGCTGTCTCCTAAAAATACTGTGCCCAGTTATGCTCTTTCCAATTGTAAGAAAAGTGCTCATAGCATCTGTCTTCTAGGCCCAGCCTGCTTCACTGTGATGTGACTTGCCCTGCTTTTAAGAATGATATGATGGTAACCCCTCTGTACAGTATGTTCACAATAAAAAAAGAATGATATGATGTTACTTGACAGAAGAATTTAAGACAAAAAGTAAGCAAAATAAGTAAAGTGAAAGGGAGAAGGCAATAAAGAAAAAGAAGGAAGGAAGATGGGAAGGAAAAAATGAGAAGCAAGGAAGAGAAAGAAGGAAGGAAAGAAGGAAAGAAGGAAGGAAGGAAGGAAGGAAGGGAGGGAGGGAGGGAGGGAGGGAGGAAGGGAGGGAGGGAGGGAGGAAAGAAGGAAGGAAAGAAGGAAGGAAGAAGGAAGGAAGGAAAGAAGGCAGAAGAAAGGGAAAAAGAAAAGGAAGGAAAGAAGGAAGGAAGGAAGGAAGGAAGGAAGGAAGGGAGGGAGGGAGGGAGGAAAGAAGGAAGGAAAGAAGGAAGGAAAGAAGGAAGGAAGGAAAGAAGGCAGAAGAAAGGGAAAAAGAAAAGGAAGGAAGGGTGGTGGAGGTAAGATCAGAGTCTCCACCAGAGAGTGAAAATCTCCTGTGAGATTGACTCCTGGGCCATTGTGCCTTCTCCAGAGTGCTGCACATAGCTCCAGAACCCAAGCTTACGTCTCCACCATGTGTGTATGCATTGGGGATGTTTGTCCACCTTCTCTTCAGTGAGCCAACTCTGACACCTTCAGTCACTGGTGTGTCCACTGGTGAAGACGATGGTAGCTGGCAGTGAAGCCAAGTGGGTCACTGAACACCAGCTTTCCTCAGTTCTTTCCAGAAGCCTGGCACTATTCCTTCCTGAAAAATCTTACGAGCACTTCAGCTAATGCCTCACATACAAGATCCTTCCAACAACATGGATCACCTGAGAAAAGTCACTAATAGAACTAATATATAAAGAAGGTTACTATTTCATCCTGAGGAATTGGAGAAGCAGGACTCTGGAAGAATAAAATTCATTCATTCATGGAGTCATTCAACAATGAATACATATTGAGCAGCTATCATAGGCAATAACACCTCTTGTTATGGATACATGGATGTATAATCACAAGTTAAAAACAGGTGCCAACATGAAGCACTTCCTGTCCAGTAAAGAAGTGGACAATAACCAGATGGTCCCAAATACACATTTACAAACTTTAATTACATCTAGGAAATGAGCAGTAGTTCAATAAGCTGGGAATACAGAAATCTAAAGGATGAGTTTGAGGTGAGTAAGAGCTGCTGGAGAGTCTTACGAGATGAAACAAAGACAAGCAAAAACCCCTGAGGCAGGAGGAGCAGGGATCTTTGAACTGAAGGAGGCCAGTTCTAGAGAGAAGACTGGAAAAGGAGGCAGGAGCTAGATCATACAGGAACTACACATCCAGCTGGAAGGAATACGTTGAAAAAAAAATTCCAGGTACAGAAAATTTTGAAAACTAGCCATAAACTGGATATAATAGCTCAAGCCTATAATCTTAGCTACTTGGGAGGCAGAGATTAGGGAATCATGTTCAAGGCTAGCCAAGGCAGAAAAGTTGGAGACTCTCCATCTCAATCAATGACTGGCTGCAGTAGATGGTGTGTGCCATCTCAAGCTATAGTAGGGATTCACAATGGCTATGTGAAGTGATATATGCCTGTAATCCAATGACACAGGGAATCACAAACAGGAGGATTACAGTCCTAGCCACTCCACCATACAATAAGACCCCATTTCAAAGCATTAGAAGAGTGGCTCAAGTAGTAGTGAGGTCACTTAGCAAGGGTGAGGTCCTGAGTTCAAACCCTAGGACCGCCAACATTGAAGGAAAGGGAAAGTAATGACTACTGGGCAGGATGGGAGAGGCCTCTCGGCTGGTGAAGGTGCTGCCAGGGCTCCATTAGCCACACCCCCCCTGGTCCTTACTGTCTACTCGGGCATCCTGGGCAAAAGGCTCTTGTGCTGGGACCCATGGCTGCATAGCGTGCCCTCTGTAGGATCCAAGCAGACTTGAGAGGCTCTGCTTTCTACCCTTGTAGACTTAAAGTCTGTGCCCCACTTTGCCTTTCAGATACCTGGGAAGATTCCAACAAAAGTCCACACCAATTCTACTAATTGAATTACAGCAGAGAGGCCCTGGTGCCTTAATCCATCTCCACATTTCCCTGAAATGTTCCGTATTGTAAGAAGCCCGTGGCAGCATGCCTCCAAAGCAGCACTTAATTGACATAATGTGGGTCACCTGTCTACATGGAATTCGCTGCCAGAGCTTCCAGAACAACCTACTTTCCTCCCTTTGCCTCTAGCTTTTGAATTACATGATTGCTACTCAGGTCAGTTTTGAACTGTTAGTTAACAAAAAGCCATTATTTAAGCAATCCTGTGTCCTTACCTTCAGAATTTGCCTGATGTAGCCAGTGGTGGTAGGGGTGGGGGGTGGGGTGAGAAGAATGTGGTTGGGGCCTGGGGAACTGGGTCAGGGCTTGTATGCGGGCACAGCTGGCTAGCAGCCACATCTGCAGGAGAATAAGACAAAAAGTATAACATCAGTAGGTGTCCTGCTTTAATAGGAGGGGCTAGATAACCCTGAGAGGGGTGCATGCTTGCATATACATGCATGGTGGGAGAATGAAAGAATGCATGACATCATAAGGCAGGAAAGGTGTGCTGTGAGAACAAAACTATGTCTGAGCACTAACTAGCTGCCTTGTGTCCAGACTTCGGAAGCCACAGAGATGAATTGCAAGAAGGTGGCCTGAGATCACCACCTGCCACCACCACTTACTAACCTGAACACCTTGGAAATGTAATGAATTGGTCCAGGCTTCACTGTCCACATCTGTAAAATGGGCACATTGGTACGATTTTAATCAAGGGGACGAGGCATGAAAAGACCTTAGTATAAAGTAATTGCTTAGTCATTTTTTTTTAAAGCTAACAATGTCACGCTCGGATCTCAATGCTTTTTATTAACATAGTTCATCTCTGCAAGATCCCCAAAGATCTGTGCCCTTCTTATCACCAACTGCACTTTCCAGATGTGGGAATGGAGACAAAGGGATAAATCACTTGCCCCAATCACATAGCTAGTAGGAGGGCAGAATACTCAAACTGGAGCCGTTGAGCACAAAGTCCAAGCTCTTGACCATTTTTCCACATACTTCTTGGTCATAAAAAAAAAGTGCTAGTTTTTGTTGTTTCTAGAAGAGGGAAGGGAGAGATCATGGAGGAGACATGGTGGATGAACATACAGAATTGAAAGAGTACAATAGTGAACAAATACCCTCCTACCGTCCTCCTCCATCTAATAACCATTCTTATGGCCTTTCCTCCTCTCTCCGTCTCCCACAATGATGTCTCTCCTCACCATGTGAAAGGAGGTAGCAGATAGGTAGCCTGACACTCTGGCCCTGGCCATGTCAGCATCTGTATCCCTTTGACAGCAGCAGTATTTGATACACAGGTCCAAGGACCTGGGGGGAAAAGAGAACTTTAGCAGTCTTACTGAAATATTTGCTTTAGCTTTTTTGCTGAGCCACTTCCCACCTTAAGGGAGCACCACAGAAAACAAAAGCAAGCCATGTCGCTGCAGTACAGGTAGCAGTGTCTAGTCACTGTGTCCAGGATGATTGAGAAGAGAGCCTCAGCTGCCCTAGCCCAGAGCCTCCTACAGAAACAAACTAAAATCTGCTGCCTGTGAGTCCTGCCATCTGTGCCCCAACCTGAATGATCCCTTCATCTCAGTGTGACCAGAGCAAGTTTCTACTCATTCCAGTTAGGTAGGAAGATGTTACCTCATGAAGGTGCCACAGCTACCCTGGCTAGTAGTGGCTGTCAGGGGCCTTTCCTGGGGCACTTGATACGACCTGTAGGCCTGAACCTCTCTTAGCAATGAAGTCCTGCCTGTTTTCATGATTGTTGAGCTTCTACAAACAAACCAGCAGAACTGCCCAGAGGTGAAATTCCCAAGGCAGAACTGCATGATTGACCCAATCTGACATTCCAGAGCTAGTTTTTTCCCTGCAGAGTGACCAGTCTAGATTCTTTCTTCTAAGATGTCAATGAATCTCATATGAGACCAAAGGCAATTCCCACAGAAACAAGATGACATGGGTAGCTCTTTACAAGAGCTTTACTTTGGATATTACACTACAACCATACTACTTGTGAGTTTTGTGAGTGTGTGTGTGTGTGTGCATGTACACTTTTGCAGATGGTACTTAAGTTGTAATATCATCTAGTTGTTGAGAGTGTAAGTAGTTCAATTTTGACTCCTGTATATGTCTGCCAGGCATAACTGTGCTGCTGGATAGAAGCCATTAGACAGCATGAAATGGTTAGCTCAGACCCGGGCAGGATGGAAGAGATCTGCCATAATGGGCCACTTCATTTGTTTGTGATAAAGAATGGGCAGGTGTAATGGTGCACATTTGAAATCCCAGTATTCCAGAGGCAGGGGGAAGATGATTCAGGTTTACATAAAAGTGGGAGGCCCACATTTTCTCCATCCATTCATTGGTTGTAGGGGATTTGGACTACTTCCATAGGTTGGCTATTGTGAGTACTGCTGCAGTGAACCGTGGTATGCAGGGGCCTTTAGTGTATCCCGCCCTGAAATCTTTCAGTTAAATGTTCAAAAATGACAGCGCTGGATGATAGGATAATTATATGTGTGTGTGTGTGTGTGTGTATACATATATCCAAATACACATATGTGTATATATATATAATGGAATTTTATCCAATCATCAGGAAGGATGAAATTATGTCATGTGCAGGGAAATGGATATATCCAGGGGAAAATACATATTGAGTAATATAAGCCAGCCCAGAAGGACCTATTTCTCCCACAGGCGGATCATAGATGCAAATAGCAATTTCCCAGACAAACACACACAGGGAAGGTGCATATATACATGACCAACCTGGATAACGTCCAGTATATACAGGAGTGCAAACTCTTTGAGCAACTAACAAATAGTTTAACAAAATGAATATACAGGAGTGCAAACTCTTTGAGCAACTAACAAAATAGTTTAACAAAATGAATAGCAGAAAGTTGTTACATGTTTAGAATGGGGAAGGGTGCAATGGGAGGGAGCAGATGAATGGAAAAGGGAATGGTGGATGAACACCGTCATAATAGATGATAAAGGAAGTGGGTGACGATGTGGCTGATGTGATGGGGGAGAATGATGGCAGAAGGGACGACTCCGATCAAGATGCACTGAGGACACGTGAAATGGTAGCCTCCTTATACAAGATATCAAAATAAAAGCTATTGTTAATGCAACATACCTGTGATATCTTTTTAAAAGGTGGAAGATTTCATCTGAGAAATAAAATAAAAAGTAAAAGAATGAGGAGCATAGCTCAAGTGGTGAGGCTTTGAGTGCAAGCCTCAGTACCACCAAAAATAAACAAAAAGCTGGTCAAGAAGCATTGGCCACAGTAACCATAGTGGCTACTCTCATTCTTTTCCTCTGGCTCTTCCCCAGGAATCCTCTGTTCTGAGGTTGCTCATTGTTTTGAAAAGAGGCTTGGTATATACCTTGGGCATTACATCCCATCTAATAGGACTTGATCATAAGTGGTATCAGCAGGGTTTTTAAAAATCTATTTAAAGCTTTAAATAGATAGCAAGAATAATGTGCTGCAGGTGCTTATCTCTAATTAATTAATTCATTTGTAGGGGCAATACCTAATTAAAGCAGTGTCAGGGAGCTTTTTGGCAGTCCTCACTTAGTGAGTCCAGTAACAGATCTTTGCTGATGAAACACACTGCTCTGGTCCCTGTGGGCTAGTTTGCTTAATCCAATAACACTTTCAAGAATTGTTTTACTATTGTTGTTTTAAATGCATTACAGACTAAACTGATCTTATCATAGAGCCACCTGCTCATTTATAGCGTTCAAAAAATCTGAAGATGGTATCTTTGGGACCTGTCAATATCCTGAGGGACATAGGTAGACAAAGAGAATAAGCACAGGTATCCTGCAAATGGTCACCTACTTGGACATCAGGAAGGACAAGGAACCTGTTACTTACTTCATGACTGCCTGTTTGAGTTTGCCTGCAGGGTGTTTCTTTCTCCTTCACCGCTTGCTTTGCCTTAGTCAGAAAACTATGGAACCCAAAGTACTTCCCATTATATCCCATTGGTTATGGGTAGGGTTCACGTATATTCATTAATTAAATTGTCTGTTCTCTGAACTCCCTTCCATTTAAGGCCATCATCCCTTAGACTAATGCCTTACAGTAAAAGAACTTAACTAACTCATGAGTAAGAATGACAACTTTTGGTTGAAACATTTCTGTTTTATTGTATTGTACCTTTGGTCCATTGTGAAGGAGAGGATGGTAATTATGATGATTTTAATATAATGTATTTTATTCCTTGTAGACTACTATTGCCCTAAATAAAATAAATAGAGCAAAGAACCTAAGGGAGCTCACAAGACACCTAGTCTCCTTTTGGGATAGAGGAAGGGTTTAAAGAGGCAACAGGAAAGAAAACAAATTGAACTCAGGATAAATGAAAAAATTAAGGGGGAAATGGGCAAATGTGATAATATATTAGATGCCATCTCTTTTCTCCCCTAGTTAAAATGACTTTCTATTTCTTTTTTTTAAATCGGTGCTGGTAGCTCACACCTGTCATCCTAGCTACTCAGGAGACTGAGATATGGGGATCACAGTTTGAAGCCAGCCTGGGCAGAAAAGTCCATGAGACTCATATCTCCAATAAATACTTAGAAAAAGCCAGAGGTGTGTGGCTCAAGTGGTAGAGGGCTAGCTAGCTTTGAGCACAAAGAAGATCAGGGACAGTGCCCAAGCCCAGAGTTCAAGCCCCAGGACCAGCAAAATTAATTAATTAATTAGATACATTAAATAAAATCCTTCCTTTATGAACTAAATGTTTCTCCTTAACATAAAAATGTTATTTTTTAAAATGTAACAAATGCTATTTGAAAAAAAACAAATGGCATTGCTCTTAGCTAGTGCTTTGTAAAGGGCCCATGCTCAACCTGGAAGAATCACTTGGGTCTGTATGTAGGAATTAAGAACCATATCCAGCCTGAGAAATCATTTGGTACATGCGAGCACAAACATGTAGGCTTCTCATAGGTTTCTCATTGTCTTCCCATGGCCTGTCTGCCTGGATTGATGATTCTGTGTGGCCCAAGAATGAAGTTATAGATATCCAAATGGCCAGAAAATGAACAGAAAAGAGGTTCCCTGCTGCAGAACTTAGGAATCACATGCTCTTTTGTGGTGCAGAAGCGTGCCATAGGATGTCCCATCCAAGTTCTCCTGAGACAGTGGGAGTATATGACATTTGTTGTAAGATATGCTTATAGACCATGTCATTTTCAGAGAGGGAGGGATGATACCAAAGGATATGGTGATAGGGTAGGAAAGCTAGCCTCAAAGGTAAGCCCTGAGAACAGAAATGCCTTCCTATGCATTTCTTTGACCTGTTCTGCACAGCATAGTACTTACAAGAGACAGCAAATATACAGAGAATGCGCCAATCAGTGAATGAAACTGTGAACCTGTCTATCCAAATAATCATTTTACTTCTGCATTCTGATATTTCTGGGTGTTGGGTGATAGCTGATAATGTTTAACCAAGAACTAATTTCAGAGGAAAAAGTCATATTTTTAGATGACTATTTTAGACAGAAGAAAGCAGAAATTCAGTGGGCGATGGAACATGAATTTCTGCTTTCTTCTGTCCCCAGCATCTGTCCCCTGGAGATTGTGGAGTAAGCTCTGCAGGCAGAGGGTGGTGAGAAATCATCACAGTGACTTTCCAAGCCCCTCTACTTTGTGCTGGGGTTATTTTGTACATCAGTCGCAAAGATGCCAGTGTTAGAGCATCCAAAATTTTCTCTGCTAAAATAATACAGGGAAAAAAATTAATCCAATTAAATAACTGGGGTGGAGGGTGGAGTGTTGACAGGACTATAGCTGGTTAAAGGGCTATCAGTGATTGACAAGGAAGGGAGCCAAAAATAGGGAGTCACCCAGTGGAGAGCTACCTGCAGGATGCTGAGGTCAGTGCCAATCTCCTTGGCCCATGCCCAGGGTAGTAGAGGGGTTTCAGGGGTGCTGTGCAATGGACAGGGGGCTGTCAGATGGTGGAGAGTATCTCATACTTCCCAGTAGAACCCACCTAGAAACTAGCAGGAAGAAGGGTGAGGAAGAAAAGGTTTTTCCACAGTTGCATTTACTGAACCCGGGAAGAAGGTAGGGAGAAGAAACTGCTTTGCTTTTGGCAGACATCAGTGAGCAGCAGTGGCTGGACTGGTTGTCTTTGCCCTGAGATCACCTCTGTAATCTTCCTGTGACGTCCACATTCTCCAGGAGATTAGAGTCACTGCCTGAGCCCAAGCCTGAGTTCATTAGGGCCATATCTTTTCTATCATTCAGCAAATAGAATAAATCTGGAACAAACCAAATTTCCTCTGATTAAAGATGCTTAGCATTAATCAAAGGAGATAAGAAAGTAAAAGCCAGGCTTTTTTTTTAAACCATACCATTGAGTTCTTGAATTGTGATTGCTTTATTTGATTTAATTTTTGTGTTCCAATACTGGGACTCAAACTCATACTTTTGCTTGGCTTTTTCATTCAAAGCTTGCCAGCTGAGACACAGATCCACTTTTGGCTTTCTGATGGTTAATTGGAGATTAGAGTCTCAGGGACTCTCCTGGCTTTGAACTGTGGTTCTCAGATCTCTGCCTCCTGAGTGGCCAAGATTACAGGCATGAGGCAACCATGATAGTGTAGTCATGAAAGAAAACTGAACTTTCCATCTTTTCATGGTGCCATTTCTGCAGGCCCAGGCATTGTTCCTGAGCTTTTATTTTTCTTGAGGCTAATGCTCTACCACTTGAAACTTGAAATACAGTTCCTTGAAATACTCTGGCCTTCTTTTTGCTAGTAAGTTGGAAATAAGAGTCTCACAGACTTTTCTTGCCTTGGCTGACTTCAAACACCTATCCTCAGATCTCAGCTTCATGAATAACTAGGATTACAGCCACCAACCACCCGCAATTTTTTTTGCAGGGGGAGGTCAGTCATGAGGCTGAAATTCAGGGCCTGGGCACTGTTCCTGAGCTCAAGGTTAGCTTTTGCTAAGGCTAGCACTCTATCACTTTGAGGGACAGCTCCACTTTCCGTTTTCTGGTGGTTAATTGGAGATAAGAGTCTCACGGCCTTTCCTGCTCAGGTTGACTTTGAACCTTGATCCTCAGATCTCAACCCTCCTGAGTAACTAGAATTACAGGTGTCAGCCACCATTGCCAGCAAACATGTCTTTTTTAGTCATCAGGTACATTGTATTAGAACTAACTCTACCCACCTTCCTCCAAAAAAGAAGAAGGTAAAAGTTACAGGAGAATGAACAGCCCACGATCAGGACAAAACAGTTGGACAGAATCCATCCCCAATAAGACCAAAGATATCTACTATGCTATAACCTAACAGCTTTGGCTATGTTGCCTAGAGAGGAGCTTCTCTGTTCTGTCCTGTGAGGCACAGCTTTTAGTTCATTTTACTGTTTTTTGTTGTCCGTAGGCACACCAGATTCTCACCTGAGAGCATTTCTCAAAAACATCATGCATTATGATATCATTGCATATAATACCACTTAAAATCAGTTGCGTATTTGCAGTTTTACCTTACAAAGATGAGACCAAAGATAGAGTCTAAATTTTAAAATATCCACCCATACCAACTAACACAAAGTTATTTTCTAAAATTAAAAGAGCAATTGTTCATCTTCGGTATAGTGTCAGGAGAATGTTTGCCTTGTATTTGCAGCTTTTTCCAATGACTTGTGTTTCCCAATGCAAGTAAATAGGTATGCTAATGAGTATAAGACAAATCAGTTTTTACTTGAAAACCAGCTATAAAATAGAATGAAAGCAGATTATTGCTTAGGTACAAAAACTACAATCCTGCATCTTCCTCCTTCATTTTAAAAGAGTTAAAAAAAAACAATATATTACTGTGTTTGTTAGGGGATTTTGTTTTGTTTTATTTTGGTTTTGTCCCGATCTGGGAGCTTGAACTCAGGGCCTAGGCTCTGTTCCTGAGCTTTTTTGCTCAAGGCTATTGCTCTGTCGCTTAAGCCACATCTCCACTCCGGCTTTTTTTTTTTTCCAGTATAGTGAAGGTAAGAATCTCACAGACTTGATCACTTTGAATCTAAATCCTCATATCTCAGCCTCCTTGGTAGCTAGGATTACAGGCAAGAACCACCAGCACCCAGTTCTTGTTTTGTTGTTTTTGCTAGCACTAGGGCTTGAACTCAGGGCCTGGGTGCTATCCCTTAGCTTTTTCACTCAAGACAAGCACTTTACCACTTGAGCCACAGCTTTACTTCTGAATTTTTAATAATAATAATTCGTATTATTATTATATAGTAATTATATTATTATTATTAATTGGAGATAAGAAACTCATGGACTTTACGTCCTGGGCTGGCTTTGAACCTGATCCTCAGATCTCATCCTCCTGAGCAGCTAGGATTATAGGCATAAGTGATCAGTGCACAACTAATATTATTGTTTTTGAGATATTCTTATAGATCATCATCAGGAAAATAGAATTTAGAAAATTTTATAATTCAGCTAGAATAAAAACTTCTACCAATTCACTATTTGTTTCATTTCAGATAACAATTGGAGTGATATTTAATTTATTAAATGAACCTCTTTTTGTAGATAATTCAAGTGATGATGTAATCATGCTGTCACAGGACTGGAAGAACAATGTTTAAAATACTAAAAGAGTAATTTTATTTGTAAACATCTTTAGAAATAGTTCTTTACATATAACTAGTGCACATGGCAAACAAAAACCAGTTTCTCTAGTCTTTCAAGCAAGAACTCAAATAAATTTCTTTTTTATTTTTTTATTGTGAAAATACTGTACAGAGGGGTTACAATTACATGGGCAAGGTAATGAGTACATTTCTTATCAAGCATTGTTGCCTCCTCCTTTGTTTCCCCTTCCCATCCCTTCCCATCTCCCCATCTCATTGTTGCCATGGGTCCACCTGTATCCCTATTTAAACAATTTGTTTTTCCCCTTCCCCTCCACAAATTATACTGACATCAAATACAGTGAAAGCAGGGGTTATACTGTGGGGGAGGGACATACAAAGCAACAAAGAAATATCTTATAAATATGTTAGAAACAATAGCAAGCAAGAAAAAAGTTTGAGTCCTTATCTTAATACATTTATCACTGATAATTGTCTGCAATCGAGATGTTATGGAATGATCTTTTTCCTTCTTAGTTTAATGATGGAAGTATAACAGCTTAGACAGTCCTATCTACTGAAAGCCAAGTAATTCCTGGACCTTGGATGAAAGTATAGGTCTGTAAGCCAGTGGAACTTCCTTTGAGCAAAACAACTTAAATATGTTGTGGCCTAGTCCAGTAGATAGAGGTCCCAAGCACTGAAAAACAAATGTTTATTAGGCCAAATATTGAGCAGCATGCAATTGTCTTTTAACCTTGTTTCTGAGACTCGGGGATAAATTCATTTTAACAAACTGGTGCAGTGGCTTACACTTGTAATCCTAGCACTTGGGACACAGAGATTAGGAAGATGAAGGAGTTCAAGATCAGCCCAAGCAAAAAGTTCCCAAGACCCCCTGTCAACCAATAACTAGGAGCAATGGCAAATGCCTATCACCCCAGCTGCTTCAAGAAACAAAAGAGGAGAATCAAGGTTCAAGCATGGACCTGAGCAAAAAGTGAGACGCTATCTCAACATAACCAGTTCAAAAAGAGGCCAGAGACATGGCTCAGCCTAGCAAGTGTGAGACCCTAAGTTCAAATCCTAGTACCAATGAGTTTTGTGGATCCCTGCCTATCACTTTGCACTAATATCAACTCAAAATGTGTCAAAGTCCTCAATGTCACACCTGAAACCTTGAAACTACTGCAGGAAGAAGTGGGAGAAACTTTAGAACTTACTACTTTCAAAGTAAAGTTCCAGGAGGGTCAGCAAATTGGAGAGCGGCTCAGCAAATGGGATTACATCAAACTAAAAAGTTTCCGCACTACAAAGGACAAAGCTACTAAGCTAAAAAGACAGCCTACGGAATAGGAGAAGTTTTTACCAGCTATACACCTAAGAAGAGCGAATATACAGAATATACAAGGAGCTCAAGAACTAAACCCTTCAAAAAGCAATCACTTAATAAATAGGCAAAGGGGCTAAATAGAGACTTTTCAGAAGTAAGATTAGCCAATAAACCCATGGCTCTATAAACATCCCTGGCTTTAAATAGGAAATACAAATCAAAACAACATTGAGATTCCATCTCACCCCATTTAGATTGGCCAACATGGAGGATTTGAGCAATAACAAATGCTGGTGGGTGTAGGGGTCAGGCAGGAGCCTTATTGGCACTGTTACTGGAATGTAAATTAGTACAACCGCTCTGGATGGCAGTTTGAAGAGTCCTCTAAACAGTAAACATAGGACTTCCCTACAATCCAGGCATACCACTCTTGGGCATCTTCCTAGAATATTACAAATCAGGATATTGGTCTTTACCAAACATGCACATCCATGTTCATTGCTGCACTATTCACAACAGCCAAGTTTTGGAAACAGCCCAGATACCCCACCTTAGATAACTAGATCAAGAAAATGTGGCTCCTATCACAGTGAAATTTTACTCATCTATCAGAAATGTTAATATTATGTCATTTACAGGGAGATGGGTGGACCTAGAAAAAATTACATTAAGTGAAGTCAGGCTCAGAGAGACAAACAGCACATGTTTTCTCTCATGTTTAGAAATTAGATCTGAAATATAAGCGTGACTGATAACATATACACAAACAGTCTAAAAGATAGTATATTTAGGAAAGGAGTCAAATGGTATAACTCTGGACAACTAATGAACCATTTAACAAAAGGAATAGCAGGAAGTTGAAACATGTCCAGAGGGCTGGAGGGACAATGGGAGCGGAGACACAGGAATGGAGGGAAGATCAGTGAGCAAATGTAGTCATTATATTCAACATAACTTGGAAGTAGGGATGGGAGGGGGACAATGGGGTAGAAGGATGGAAGGGGTAACACTACCAAGATGCATTGTATTCATAAACTGACTTGTAGAATCTAAATTCCTTTGAACAATTATTAAAATAAATATTTTTAAATATTAAAGTTGAGGGCTGGGAATGTGGCTCAGTGGGAGAGTGCCTGCTAGCAATTGCAAGGATTTCTTTTAAATAAAATCTATAAACAAAAGGTCTAGGTGAGGTCAGAGATCTTAAGCTCTTAGAATAATGTGTGTGCACACACGTATGCACATGTGTGTGTGCTTGTGTGTACATGTGCACTTGTGCAGGTCCTTGGGCTTAAACTCAGAGATTGGGTCCTGTTCTTGAGCTTTTGGGCTCAAGGCTAGTACTCTCCCACTTGAGCCACAGCTCTACTTCTACTTTTTACAGGTTGATTGGAGATAAGAGTCCCATGGTCTTTCCTGCCTGGACTGTCTTCGAATCTCAATCCTCCTGAAAAGTTAGGATTATAGGCATGAACCACAGACTGGCACCTGGCTGCGCTGATTATTTTTGAGATAGGGGTTTGATTCCTGTCTGGGTATATCCAGAAGCCTCATACTTTCCCCTTCCTGCTGTGGCTGGACTGAGAGGCACATACCACCACGCGCACCTACTGGTTGAGAGAGAGTCTTGAGTGTATTCCTGGGTTGTCATAAACAATTCTCCCAAGCTCAGCCTCCAAAGTAGCTAGCATTACAAGCATGAGCCACTGGTACCCAGCTAGATGCAACTTTTTATTGCTAGGAGAGAAGAAGGTTCTATTTCATACCCCCAGGGATTCTTTTCTTCCTTCGGACATAGAAAAGTAATTCAGCTGTGGGCATGGGGTAAGTACAGGTTAAAAATCCAGTGCTCACATCATCCTGCTTTCACACATGAGGCCAGGAAACAAAACAGCAGAATAGTAATAATAAATAAATGTCATTACTAGGCTGGGAAGGTGGCTCACTGGTAGAGCCTTGCATGCATGAGGCCCTGGGTTTGATTCCTCAGTCCCATATAAGCAAAAAGAAAAAAGCTGGAAGTGGTAGAGCGCTGGCCTTGAGCTTAAGAGCTGAGGGACAGTGCCCAAGCCCAGAGTTCAGGCCCTACGACTGGACCCAAAAAATAAATAAATAAATAAATAAATGTCATTATTTCAGATGCTGAAGGTGGGTTCTCTTAAAGTAATGAGTGTTTGTTCTTTGAAACAATGTCATGAGACTTCATAAATTAATCTTGGAAAGGATATGTTTTCAAATCATTTAAAAAAATCATCAAAAAGTGATGATAATGAGCATGAACTTCAGCAAGCTTCTGTCTCCTGAAGTGATTCTGTTTTAATAAGGCTGGTGTAGCTTGCCAATAACCAACATCAGCTTCTTATCATTTCTTAATGCACCCAGGTTTCTAGTTCTTGTCATGTTTTTCTTTGTATTTTTTAGCATTTCTTTGTGCCATCTTTGGAATTCTCATGCTAAGCAGGGCCCCAGACTCCATTATATTATGATAACTTATTATTAAATGTTTAATTATTGAAAAGAAAATAAATAAGACTATACCATTTACCCTAGGTGTGTGAGAGAGAATAGAAACAGACAGACATACCTTGTGACAGCTAAGTAAATTGAATTCTAAAATTCTAGCTTTAGCAGGCACTGGTGGCTCACACCTGTAATCCTAGATATTCAGAAGGCTGAGATCTGAGGATCAAGGTTCAAAGTTAATCTTGGCAAGAAAGACCACTGAGACTCTTATCTCCAATTAATCAGCAAAAAGCTGGATGTAGAGAGCTGTGACTCAAGTGGTAGAGTGAAAAGCTAATGGATAGCACCCAGGCCCTGAGTTCAAGCCACAGCATTTGTACAATAAATAAATAATTAACGAAACTCTACTATCCAAATGACTTTGGAATGCCTGACAAAGTTTAGAGGGTTATATTTCTATAGAAAGAGAACTTTTGTGTGTGTGTGTATGTGTGTGTGTGAGAGAGAGAGAGAGAGAGAAAGAGAGAGAGAGAAAGAGGGAGAGAGAGAGAGAGAGAGAGAGAGAGAGAGAGAGAGAGAGTATGCTGGTCCTGGGACTTGAACTCAGGGCTTGGTCCCTGCCCCTAAGCTTTTGTGCTAAAGGCAAGCAGGCTAGCATTCTACCACTTGAGCCACAGCTCTATTTCCAGATTTTTTTTTTAGTTATTTGGAGATAACTGTCTCACTGACTTTCTTGCCAGGGATGGCTTTGAACTGTGATCCTTAAATTTCAGCCGCTTGAGTAGTTAGGATTACAGGCATATGCCACTGGCACCCAGTCAAGAGTAATTACTTTTTCTGTGACAGATTAGAATAGTTTAATGGAAGAAATTACTTGTGAATCTTGCCAAACAGAAAACACAGCTTTTTAGGTAAAATAAAAAGGCGAAGGGGAAAAATATTCTATTAGGTCTATGTAGAGAAAACCTAGTTGCTTGAAATTGAAGAACATTAGCATGAGGGCCTTTCCTCACTGTGGATAACTCCATCGGGGGCTGGAGGAGACCCCAAGTGGTGGCACCAGCCAGCTATTAGCCCTGACAGCCACACCCTGACACCCCCACACACACTCTGTGGCAGCCACAGGACCCTGTGTCTCACCTTGTCCTTTAGTGCTAGGGTTTACTCTCTCTGCCAATCCCCACTTCCGCTCTGCTGTGGCCAGCCATGCACCATCTGAGTCTCCCCACTGCCTTTAATTTCTCCTCCCTTCCCCCCAGACTTGAGAAAGAACTCAATTTTTCCCTAAAGAATAAGAAACAAAAAAAAGTCTGTTTAAGAAATAACGGACTCCAGCTTATAAAGAAAGGCCCTTTCATTCTGAGGCGGGTTTGTGCTTCCTGGGCAGCGGGGGTGGCAGCCTCCTTAGAGTCCAGTCAAAGATGGCAACTAGTCATTTCCAAGGCTGTGGGAGGGGGGGCAAGGGTGGCCCTGGGGCCACTCACGCACCGTTGACTCAGAACAGCGCCCACAGCTCCTTCTTTAAACAGGCTGTGTGTGCATTTGTTTGTAGAGCAATTGTTTCTAGCAAATCACTTTATAGTTCACTGTGGGCAGGGTGGTTTGATATTGGGGTTTTTTTTCATAACATTCTCTTATTTCAAAGTAACTCCTAGGCAGAAAAAATAATAGGGATTAAATAGGAAATAGTGGGGACCTGTCTGAGGTTTCTTTCTGTGTTGGGTTAGCTGGGCTTCCTTGGTGAGCTGGGGTTTTCATTCTCAGTGGGGAAACCTTCATTCACCATAGAGCCACTCTCAGAGTTTCCTGTTGCCCTTACAATGACCCAGAGATGACCAAACTGAATGGAAATGAAAACACTTGGGGTAGGGATTCACACCAGTGGGAGTGGAGGTATGGCTCAAGTGGTAGAGTACCAGCCTTGAGCAAGGAAAAAAGCAAAGCCAGAGTGAGAGGCTTTGGCTCCAAGTGCCAGTTCTGACACACCACACACACACACACACACAAATATATGATTCGTACCACTTTTTGAATCCATGGGATAGGATGACTTGTTTCACGTTCTCCAGATATACTCAAATACACATTTCCATTTTTCCATTCTCTGAATACATATTTGATTTGGATTTAAATGAAGAGGTATTTGTTTGGCAAATTTCAACTAAAATGCAAATTGCATACAACTTTGGGATGCTGTGTGATAGGACAGGCTCATAGATTCCCTAGTGGCAGAACAGCGTTACTGTTTTCTCTCAGGACGTTCTAGCTCAGGTCCTCTAGTGCAGATAAACAGGAATAGTCAACAAAAAAAATCAGAAAGATTCTCTGCTCAAAAATGCTGGAATTTCCACCCCTTCCTCTGCCTTCACTCTGTAACTATAGACTCATTATCCATTTTCAGTTTTACTTTTAAAAGTATTATTATAAAGGTGATATACAGAAGGGTAACAGTTATATAAGTCAGGTTAATGAATACATTTCTTTTTGGACATTGTCATTAGATCTGTCTTTTTAAGTGCAGATGTTTCTTGATGGGTTTTAAATATTAGTCATTCACATTTCAGGTTGAATTACCTTCAGCATTGGCATCAGAGAACAAATCAGAAGCTTGGGTTCCTAACTTAGTATTACTTAAAAGTTTTTGTACTGCCAGGCACACACTGGAAGCTCGTACCTATAATCTGCTTACATTTGAGAGTAATAAGACCTGGAGGATTGAGGTTTGACACCAGCCTCAAAAGAAATGTCTATGAGACTATTTCCAAGTAATCAGAAAAACAAAACGAAACAAAAAAACCCAACAAGCTGGAAATGTGGATCAAGTACAAGCCAAGTGAGACTTTGAGGCTCTGAGTTCAAGTACTGGTATTGACATAAAAAAAAAAGTTTTGTGGACCAAAATAAAAGTTAATTCATTTTAGGTCCAGTTTACTAATCTGAATGTCTCAGGATGGGTACACATCACAGAACAGCTGAGAAACCAAAATGTTACAATGCACTCTATTCAATTGTTAAGAACTATTTAATAAAAAGGCATCACCAGTAATCATTTTTTCACCCCCCTCCCCGTGTCACAGGGTGAAGGCTTGGTTCTCAATGCTTTGGTATTAGAGGTAAGGCTTTAGGGGAAGTGATAAAATCATAGAGCCTGTGGCTTTATCAATGGTTTCTTCCACTGATGGGGTGAGAAACTGATGGACTATTGGAAGTGATGGATTTAGGAGATAAGATTTTGTTGAAAGAAGTGGATCTTAGAGTCCTTTGTGGCTATATCATGTCCCCAGCACCCCTCACACACACACACACACACCAGCCCATTTGCTTGCTAGCCACTATGGGCTGAAGGGGTTTGCTGTCCACCACATTCCGCCATGTTTCTCTACCTCTGCCTCACCACAGGCTGGACAGTGGTTTCAGCCAAGCATGGCCTTCCCCCTGTAAGCTAATTTCTTCCCATGTTTTGTACAGTGATGAAGAGCTGACTAACACACATTTGAGCAGTGGTAAGTGATACACCATCATGCTTTAACCCATTCTGTCTGAGCTCAGTTAATAGATGTCAAAGCATGGCGTAGGGAGAGGTGACTTGGAAATCTAAGATGTGTGGAATGGTGAGACCTACATATGTTAGCTCAGTGAGAAACTTTAGCATGTGATGGTACTGCAGCTCAGAAGAGAGAAAGAAGAGGAAAGAAAGAAACAAATGTCAGCTTTTGCTTCTGCCTTGAAGCCCTTCCTCGCTGCCACGGATATCTTTGGAAGGACAAAACGCAAAAAGCATCTCCTGTGATACGGACATTTTCCATCAACAAATAAAATGTGGCCCTGGCTTTTAGGTGCTTATGAATAGTAGATGATATTTCTAATAAAAGGAAGGACACTTCCCCTCTGGCTTAGATTCTTATCAAGGCTTTAGATTCTGTTTGTGGTATTTATTAACACTATGTTTCTGTCAGGTGAGTCTCACTATATTAATTTGACATTCTTTTTTTTTTGGGGGGGGGTCGGTCATGGGGCTTGAGCTCTGGGTTTGGACGCTGTCCCTCAGCTCTTCAGCTCAGGGCAAGCACTCTACCGCTTGAGCCACAGTGCCACTTCCAGTTTTCTGGTGGTTTATTGGAGATAAAAGTCTCACAGACTTTCCTTCCCGGGCTGGCTTTGAACTGCAATCCTCAGATCTCAGCCTCCTGAGTAGCTAGGATTACAGGCATGAGCCACCAGCGCCTGGCTTAATTTGATATTCTTTTAAGGGGAAATTCCTAGAGTATTATAGTCAAGGGTTAAAAAAATTCACAGTGTCTACATTACTACCCTCAAAGAAATTACCATGACAAAAATACACCTGTGTAATATGAATAGAGCAAATAAACTGAAATTTAAAAGGTATCCAAGACAAATGATTTGCCAAAACCACTGGCTAGTTCGTACAAAATCTAGAGTTTAGGAATAGTTTAGGGGAGGGGAAATCCTTAGTTATTTTACTGAGTTTGTATGAACTACATGGAGTCATGTGCTGCAGCATGGAAGCCTTGCAGCACAACTTCAACACTGCAAATAGAAAAAAAAAGGAAATCCCTCTCCCCTGGAAGAAATGGCATTCCACTACTCAACCTTTGAAGGAATGTGAGCCAAAGCATGAGATTCCTTCCTCACAACAGAAATCCTCCAGCCATCACCGACCACTGTCAGTCTCGACCACGAGCAGACCCTCACTAAGGAGCATTTGAGAAGGATATTCCATGGTACTTTCACAGAGGAATAGAAACAATCTACCAACCTAAGTTGCTCTGAAAGGAAAAAGATGACATGAAATCATCTACTGTCCAAGACAGAAGAGGAGTTCTGAGTATAAAAGTTTATGCACTCCTTTCTTTTCTTTTCCTCTTTTCTTTTCTTTCTCCTGTCCTTCTTTCTTTTCTCCCTTCCTTTTTTTTAAAGACAGAGTCTTTCTGTGTATGCCAGGCTGGTCTTGAACTTTCAATTGTTCTGCTTCAGACTCTTAAGTGCTAGGATTACCAGGAGTTCACTACCATGCCTCACTAGGTTCTTGCTTTTGTACTTATTTAAGTATTTTTTCTGTTGTTATATGCACAACTCTGATATACACAGTATTTCATAAGCAAGTGACATCACTGGCAAAGATCAATCCTAGGAATCAAAGTTAACAAATGACTCTGTAATATTAATGTATTAGTAAGACTTGAGTCAAATGTATTGGGCTCATTTGCTTCCTCAGGACTCATCTGAGTACCAAGTCAAGCAATAATGTAGCTGAGATATAGGACTATTTGTTCTTGCTCTATCAGTGATTGTAAACAGCTGCCGTAATGGGGCCCTTGTCCATTTCTGACCATGCCAGTCCCAATCTCCTCCATGATGGACACAGCTCGTACCTGCATGACTCATCTACCATTCACTGACAATGCGAAGAGAATGTGGGGATGTTGAAAATTGACAGTCACTATGTGGCCTTTCACCCAGGGCTTCTGAAAATGAGAACTCATAAATCACAGAATCCTCTAGTAGCTCAGGCAGCATTTGCTCTTCTAAGCCAGGCAAAGAGTAAGGAAAAAAAAAAAACCAAACAGGTGTTAATCATACACATAAGCCTAAAGCCCAGAAGTGCATAGGGGTGGGTGGACTTAATGAATGAACATACAAGTGTTAAAACTGTGGCTGGGCACTGGTGGCTCATGCTTGTAATCCTAGCTATTCAGAAGGCTGAGACCTGGAGATCAAGTTTCAAAGACAGCCAGAGCAGAAAATTCCATGAGCCTCTATCTCCAGCTAACCTGGCTAAAACTAGCCAGAAGTAGAGATGCGGCTCAAATGATACAGTGGCAGCTTTAAGGGGGAAAAAAAGCTAAGAACAGGGCCCAGGCCCCAAATTCAAGTCCCGGTACCTGGCTCACACACACAGATACACACTCACATAATAGACACAACTGAAAGCAAGATTTATCTCTCTTTCCTATTCCCTTTTGATTGATTTCCATGGAACAATTATTTGGGATGAAATAAGACTGAAATCATTTACCCTGCTGCCAGTTTGACAGATAAGTCTTAGGAGACTCAGTGCCTCTAGAAAGCCATTTAAGATGATAATATCTCCTTTCATTAGCCAGAAAAAATTACAATCCTCATTTTAAAATCCCCAGTAGAAAGTATCTCTCTGTGAGATGTTTTCTATACAGAATCTGTTTCTATGCAGACCAGCAATCACACTGTCCCCACCCAGCTCAGCGCTCATTTGTCTTCGCTTCGATGTATAACCTCAGCTGCTCCAGCCAGGCATCAACTGGGGTTTTTTAAATTATTGTTATGATTCTTGTGTAAGCACTTCCTGTGGTCTATTCGATGAATGTATGGTACAAATATGGTTAAAACATTCTCATTCTGCCAGGCAGACTCAGCTCTGCTTGTGCAGCCCCATCCTGCTTTGGTGATAAGGGGGTTCCGTAACCATGAGCCTGAGTGATTCATCCCCACTATAAGCAAAATGATTCCAGATGCGAGCTCCATCCTCGGCTCCACTTCTTGGGGAAATGAAACGTTTTCACTGGAACGATTAGGCCTTGCTTCTATGTTCTTGCCTGGTTCTGTGTTCTGAAGTTTCCTACTGCAAGTGCTAATTCTCAGAGCATGAAAATCCACAATTTTTGACCTTGCTCAGGTCACCTGATCTTTTGTTTCTTCAACTGCAAAATCTGTTTCTGGTTTGCCATGGAAGTATTTTCCCCAAACAGAAGAAAATACAATATGAGTCCTTGAAGCTAACCTTAACTTCCTATGTTGGTGACCTAACAACTAAATGGAACCAGTAAGCCCCAGAAATATCACATCAAGTTAGCATCAAATCCCCTAACCCATAGGCAAGAGCAATGTTTAGAAACCAACAGGAAGCTGTTCCAAAGCCAACTTTCAATAAGCTCCCACACCCCCATTGGCTTTTTTTATACAAAGGTCCAGAAAGCCACAATCTCTTAAAGCCCATCTACAAGTGATAGAACCAGGTCCCCTTCTCACAAATGACTCTCACAAATGACACAAATGGACAAAGGCATCATGTACGTTTCATTCATTCTCTCTTTCATTCATTAAGTCATAGTGTGGCTAGTTACTGAAATTCAAATCGTTGTTGATGCATTCATTTTACTGTGAGCCAGGCCCTATCCCAATCACCACAATTCAGTAATAATGAAAACAGCCAATCCCCTGCTCTTATAGAACCTATGATTTAGTGAGTAGTATTGCCAGATAAAATTAAAATATGTCAGGTGGTGATGAGTGATGAGAAAGAATATCAATCAGGATAAGGGAATGAGAACTTCAGGAAGAAGGGATGTTCTTTGGGATATGAGACCAGCAAAGCTTCTGAGTTAATGTTTGAGCAGACACCTGACTAACGTGAGACATAAATTAGATGAATAGAAGCATCAGGAGCTCCAAAGGCCCTGGCACAGGAGCATTCAAGAACTAGCAAGTTGATATTGTAGCTTTTTTCGATGGGTAAAAAAAGAATGGAGGGGAAAGTAAGCCAGAGAGTCACATACACACATTATCAGATCTTATCAGTCAGAACTTGAGGAACATTTGAAGGACTTGTACTTTTGCTCTGCCATTAGAGTTTATGAACAGAAGACCAATATAATTCTGAAATAACTTAGAAAAAACTCTGGCTGCTATATAAAGACTAGACTGAGATAGCTACTCAGGAAACTGAGATCCGAGGAATCTTGATTCAACAATCAATCTGTACAGAAAAGTCTGTAAGACTTCATCTTCAAGTAACTAGCAAAAACCAACAAAAGAACTGAGAGGATAATAAGACAAGAACCCAGAAAGACTGACGATAACAAATGCTGGTAAAGACATGGAAAAATTAGAAGACTTGCCCAGCTTGATGGAAATGCAAAATGATATAGGCATTAGAAAGCTTCCTTGGGAAATTAAAAATAAGCCAAGCATAGTAATACATGCCTATAGTCCCAGCTACTGAGGGAGCTAAAGCAGGAGGATAGCCTTGAGCACACATATTCAACACTAACCTAGGCAACATAGTGAGACCTTCTAAAAAACAAAGTGGGGAAGGGATTGTCCAACAATCCTATTTCTGAGCAAATATCCAAAAGAATAGAAAGCAGGATCATGAGGGGATATTGGCACACCAGTTCAATAGCAGCACTATTCATGCTAAACACAAAGTAAAAGCAACCCAAGTATCTGTCCATTGACAAATGCATGAATAAAAGATGGTGTGTGGCAGGGCGCTGCTTGTCATCCTAGCTACTCAGGAGACTGAATTTTGAGGATCATGGTTCAAAGCTAGACTGGGTAGAAAAGTTTGTGAGTCTCTTATCTCCAATTAACCACCAGAAAACAGGAAGCAGTGGCAGAGTACTAGCCTTGCATGTAAAAGCTCAGACACAGCACCTGGGCCCTGAGTTCAAGCCCCATGACTTACAAGAAATATATATATATATATATATATATATACATATATATATAATATTATATAAAAGAAATTCTGTTATAGGTTACAGCATAAGTGAATCTTAAAGACATCATATATGAGCTAAATCAGCTACAAAAAGGCATCATAGCTTATGACTATACTTATAACTAAAACTCTTTTTTTTTTTTTTTTGCCAGTTGTGGGACTTGAACTGTGGGCCTGGGCACTGTCCCTCAGCTCTTCAGCTCAAGGCTAGTGCTCTAGCACTTGAGCCACAGCGCCACTTCTGGCTTTTTCTGCTTATGTGGTGCTGAGGAATCGAACCCAGGGCTTCATGCATGCAAGGCAGGCACTCTATCACTGAGCCACCTTCCCAGCCCATAACTAAAACTCTTAGACACATGCTGGTGGTTAAATAAAGCCAAGAGAAGGAAGTGTTTAGGGTAGAACCCACTATGTTATGTGGTGCTAGAGTATTCAAAGATATCAGGTTTGAGCCCTAGCAATCAATAAAGGTTATCTATAAGGAAAATAAGGTCTTTGTTTGATAGGGGATGATTGTCCAGATGGACACTAAATCCAATAATAAACATTATGTTCTTGCATAAGTACAAGTCATGAAGAACATGAACACTCTCTTCTTGATGCTGCTATTTTTTTAGTAAAACAAGAAGAAATGTTATCAGCTGAAAAATGAGGATGGGGAAGAAGGAAAGATTGGGGAGATAGGTATAGAAGATTGAGGAGAGAAGAGATGGTGTGGGGGAAAAAAGCCATTAGACTAAGGAAATGTGCACAGAAAGCTAAATCCATAGGAAGTTAAGGTCTGGGAGTTTTCAGTGAAATACCCCATCCCTGCTCTACTGTGCCCACCAACCCCCCTAGTTGTTCCCGAATGGAGTACAAAGTACCTGCAGCCAGGACTGGGGACTTAATCAGACTATGAGATGGAGCAAGAAAGGGGCAGGTTGCTGGAAGGGACAAGAGTGACCATATCATACGTTAGACCACAGCATCCAAGCCAGAGGCATAGGCAAAACTGTGTCTGTTTTGAGGGAAAGGGAAAAGGCAGCATGCTCAGCAGATTGGGCTACTAGTGGAATCAAAGAATGGTGAGAATCATGGCTCACTACAAGCCAGGAATCAGACTGTCTCAGATGGAAGAGTTTGCAATCCCCTTTTTAAACTGGGATCCTTATGGTCTTCGAGTTTTCTACATGCTTATCCACTCTCATTGAGTGTTTAATTTTGGAGTATGGCCTGCAACTTAACTCTGTTGAGAAAGTCCCAGAGCTGCAGAATTCACTGACACAGTGTGGGAAAGAAAACTAAGTCAGAGCTCTGAAGCAACCAACACAAAGAACTGGAAAGGAATCAGCATATCATATCAGGAGTCAGGGTTAAAAGGGCCTGAGCACTGTCATTGTCAAGGAAGGAAACTGAGCCCCAGAAAGGATGAGATGAAACTATCATTTAGCAAAGTGGAAACTCACATCTAGACCTCCAGCCGCAGAATTCTGTACCCTGTGCCACCCCACCCCACAGCTCTCCTCCTAAATGTTTTAAGTTCTGTACCTTGGGGTGCCAGTGCTGACCACTCCTTACTAAACAACCTCCTGGCTCTGCTAATACTACACACTGTCTTTCCCTTCAAATTCCCATTGAAAGACATCACACGTATAAAAGAGAAGCAGCCTCTTTTAAAAAAATTCTCTGGAGACACACACAATTAGCTGTTTCAACCTCTGCACAACATCAAGCCTAGTTTATTAAAGAGCAGAGACCTGATTAACAAATACTATTCATATACTAATCAGAAAACCTTTGTGGTCAAATTTGCAATAGTTTTATGGTTTTCATAAGAGTACAGAAAAAAATCTGAAATTTGGGGGAAAAAAGCCCAATTCTTCTCATCTCCACATATCAGAACATGTCACCATTATTCAGTCAGCACCATTGGGAGCTGAGGAGTCCAATGGGGATATGTGTGCATGATATTAAGAGCCATTCAAGAAGCAGTAGAAAGGTACATCTAACCAGGTATCTGAAATCTGAGCCTGGGGTTTTGACACCAATTTATGGTTACGTTTTCTACAGTAATTCATATAATCATTCTGCCATTTGGAGTTTCTTTACGTGGGTAAATTGGGTCATGTTCAGTGAGTTTCAAGCACCTTCTATTTAGCCATGGTTAAAAGTCAGTGGCATGTATTTATTTACAGAGGATGCTTTCTCTAACTTGACATTGCTAGAAAAATTTTCCATCCAGTTTTGGAGAGGGTCTTGCTTGCTTCATGAGTTCTTCAGGCTGGATGAGAAACTGGAACCAAACTCATACAGTAAAGCCCATGCCACATTGACCTCCATACTTTGGGAGGACTCTTCTAAACAATTTCTTTTATAAGTGCTGGTAAGAAAATGCCCTGTTTGGGGCAGTTGAAAGACAACAGATAAACTTCCTGTAACCTTGAGGCTTGAGAACTCCATCAACTCCATGGTCTAAGTAAGGTGGATCCAGCCCATGGTCATGGCTAACTGCTCTTCCTAAGGAAAGACCTCCTTCTGTGAGATCAGGCTGGGAAGAAAGAAGATGAGCAGAAAAGGGGGTCACTAGCTCCCTACACTAGTATCTGCAAACAAGTGGTGTTTGGGATTTTGGAATCTATCCATACATCTAATGAGATACCTTGGGTAAGGGAATTCGAGGAACAACACAGAATTCCTTTCTGTTTCATTGTGCCTTACACACATAGCCCAAAGGTAATTTTATATACCATTTGTGTTGCACCTGTGTTTAGACTGTGACCTGTCACATGAGGTCAGATGTGGAATTTCCCATCTGTAGGGTATCTTGGCATTCAAAAAAATTGAAGAATTTGGAACACTTCAAATTTCAGATTAGGAATGCTTAACTTGTTTCTGTAAGAGGAAATCCTGGTTCCCAAGTCAACATTTCCAGTAAGTTTTTTCATTCTTTGGAGGAGACAGGGTCCATCCCAGCAGCCTCGGGAATTTCTGAATCAGTAAGGACATGACTTGTCTACACTTGTACTTAAGGACATTGAAAAAAAAAAAAAGAAGAAGAAGAAGACAGAAGAAAAAGAGGAAGAGGAAGAGGAAGAGAAGGAAGGAAGGAGAGAGAGAAAGAAAGAAGGAAAGAAAGGAAAGAAAGAGAGAAAGAAAGAAAGAAAGAAAGAAAGAAAGAAAGAAAGAAAGAAAGAAAGAAAGAAAGAAAGAAAGAAAGAAAGAAAGAAAGAAAGAAAGAATCTGGGCACTGGTAGCTCACACCTGTCATCCTAACTACTCAGGAGGCTGAGATCTAAGGATCATGGTCAGAACCAGCCCAGGCAGGAAAGTCTGTGAGAATCTTATGTCTAATTAAACACCAGAAAACCAGAGGTAGAGCTGTGGATCTAAGTGGTAGCGTGCTAGCTTTGAGCCAAGAGCTCAAGGATAGCGCCCAGGCATTGAGTTTAAGCCCCAACAACCAGCAAGTATAAAAAAGCATTTGTCCTGTTTTCATCTTCTTTCCTTCCTTCCTTCCATCCCTCCCTCCTTTTTTCCTTCCTCCTTTCCTCCCTCCCTTCCTTCCTTTTTTCCCTCTTTCCTTCTTCCGTTTCCTTTCTTCTTTACTTACTTTTTTTTTGTTTCAGTCCTGGGGCTTAAACTCACAGTATCTCTCACTCACTAGACCTTTTTGCTCAAGGCTAGTACTCTACCACTTGAGCCACACCTCCACTTCCAACTTTTTCCTGCAGAGATAAGAGCCTTACAGAGTATTCTGCCTGGGCTAGCTTCAAACTACAATCCTCAAATCTCAGGCTGAGAGATCCAGGCAATTGCTAGAAAAATGGTAAGTGGAAAGATGGTCTACTCTTCTCATTCTTATATTTTGTTCCCCAAGAATGTAGGGGTATTCAAAGACTAGATAAGATGAATCCAAATTTGGAGGTACCCTTTTGGGGGGCATGCTACATTAGCCATCATAAGCAATCTGCATTCAGGAGGTTCTCTGTGGTAAGTGGAATGGGAGGAATGGCTGAGGCCCTGCTCATCCTAAGAAGGGAGCACATTTCCTGAGCCTCTAATGTGTAGAGCTAGGGTCAAGGGGGCTCTGGAAGACTTTGATTTGTTTTAAAATATTTATTGAGCACCTACTATGAACACTACAAAGTCACTATGTTTACATTGAAGGAGAGAGACTGATGATCATTCTACTAATTAGATATGACAATGCATTAAAGATTGTTGTATTGCTTTGAAGGAAATGACAGGAAGGAGGACCTCTAGATACTTTGCTTCACAGGAAACTTGGCATTTGAACCTGGGCTGGAGGCAGAAAAGAATCAGGCATGCATGGGCAGTATCACACAGAGATAGGGAGTGTTGCAAGTAGGGAAGACAGCATATGTAAAGGCCCTTGGGTAAGATAACAGACACATTGACAACTATTTGGGAAATTAAATGCTAGGCTTAAAAAATATCTGTTGGGGGCTGGGAATTTGGCTTAGTGATAGAGTGCTTGCCCTGCATGCATGAAGCTCTGGGTTTGATCCTTCAGTACCACATAAACAGAAAAGGCCGGAAGTGATGCTGTGGCTCAAGTGGTAGATCACTAACCTTGAGCACAAAGAAGCTCAGGGACAGTGCCCAGGCCTGAGTTCAAGACCCAGAACTGGCAAAAAAAAAAAAAAAAAAGAATATCTGTTGGATAAATGGCCACACCAAATAATGATGACTAGAACCAACGGAGAAATAGCTTGGATTATCCCACACAAGTTCCCAGAATGTTAGAGTCTCCAGAGGCTTGCAGAGATTATTCTAGGCCTGGGGAAGTTTTCTCAGAGGAAAAGAGTCTAGAACTGAGATGGAAGACACCCTGTGTGTTAGACATGAAGGACACTGGACAAAGTCATGGCCGCTGTGGGCATAAACTATACTGGGAGAAAAGAGAACAAGCTAATTGGGCTAAGGTCAGGATTAGCCATAGGAGCTATAGCCAGCAATGCTACCCAGGCCAGATTGCTTCTGTGTGTGCTGGGCTGGGCTTTTACATATGGGATGTAGGCCTGAGGAGAAAGAGCAAGGGAGCCAATTATGCAAGCCTCAGATGCTAGGCTTGCAAGTTTATTCAATGACTATAGGAAACCTTTTCAAACACCATATGTAGACATGGGTTTTTCCCTCCGGAAGACAACAATGAGAGACAGTGCCTTCCTAGAATTATTGAGGAGGCCCACAGTGTTCTCACAGCTGCTCAGCTCAGCAGCTGGTTTCCTTAGCAACTTAGTGGGACACGTGCGTGTTGCTTCTGGCTCACACATTAAGCGCTGGATCAATCCTTGCTAATTTGAATCACAATTGATTTTCAATCACCATCTCTCTAATAGGCCGTCCATGAAAGTCAGAAATCTCAAAAGTAGATGGAAAGCTTTATGTAACTTCTCCCACAAAACACTTCCCTTATTGCCTAAAAGGTTTTGTTTTGTTTTGTGCCAATCCTGGAATGTGAACTTAAGGCCTGGGCACTGACTCTTGAGCTTCTATTTTGCTTAAGACTAGTGCTCTTCTACTTGAGTCACAGCTCTACTTCTAACTTTTTAATGATTAATTGAAGACGGAGTCTCATGAACTTTCCTGCCCAGGCTGGCTTCAAACTGCAATCCTCAGATCTCAGCCTCCTGAGTGGCTTGGATTACACACATGATCCACCAGCACCTGGGTAGTTTAAGTTTTTAATAGAACCATAGTTGAATGTGTCCATAGGCTTTTTCCTTGGCCCTTCTTAGTCCCATGGCTCCTTTTCTATGTTCTTAGTTGTAAGGAATAAATATTCATGTCATATTTTTAGGTCACAGTATTTGTTCAGTAACAGTGATGGTCATTTTTTTCTGTCCCTTTGTCCCCTTTCTGTCAATCCATAATTCATAATGTGCTCTCACAAATAAGTAGGCATACACAGGTGCAATCCCCACTTCATGGCTAAACAACTGAGGCCTAGAAAGACTTAAGTGATTTTTCACTATGACATAGTTGAGAGTTTTCGTGAAGCCTAGAGGCCAGCTCTTCTGTCTCCGACTGCATGCTTTTCCATTCTTGTACCATCTGTCAGTTGCATCTGTGAGAATACCCAGATAAGAATATAGTGATGAAAACCAAACCTGAATGGAAGAGGTCCAGTTCCTATTAGGAGAGCTCAGGATTTCTATTATCTATGAATTTGTATCATTTTGTAAGCTACCGGGGTTGTTGGAGGTACGGGAAGGGAGTTCAGCCAGCAAACTCTCCTGAATTCTAGGAGACTCTTAAGGTTGGAGATTTGCGAAGTAAATCCTGGTTTAATATAGATTGAAGCACCAGATTCTTATAAAGAAAATTGATTAACCAATAGATAATCTCAGAAGGAAGCAGAAGGCCATTGCCTGCCACAACTGTGGAGCCTGCTGTCACCGAGTGGTAGACATCCGAAGGTTAACAGAGCCATTTCTATGGAAACTAGCCTGTTATTCCTCTTTTATTGGAACCCTACTGGTTCATGGTCTGGTTCACCATTGGGGTCCCCACCCCCATCCTTGGAGTGAACAAAGCCTGCTTTGCATCTAAGAATGCCAACACCCATTCATGGACAAGAGCCATTTCCTTCTCCAAAGCTCAGATAAAAAGCTGAAAGCTTACAGTGTCATTTTTAAAGTTGCAACACAGCCTATTCATTTGTTTCATTTTACAAAATCCGTGAAATTCATGACTTTGAAGTCAACATTTTTCAAGGCTGTGATTTTATTTTCTTTTTTCTTTTTCTTTTTTTTTTCTTTCTTCCTTTCTTTTTTTTTTATTAAAGTCATGAAATGAAGCTAGCAATGACCCTCTTTCCGAGAGGAAGACTAAATCTTGTAGAGGGTAATGCTTTCAAAAACAGCAGTTTATTGGAAAGCAGAGAGCTGTCATTTCCAATAATGGTTTCTGGTGATGAGATTTTGCAGGGAAGCTGAGCTTGGGGTTTCTCTCCACACAGCACAACACAGCTTCCTACTGACTTGGTTTTTTTCTCTTCTTTGGTGAGTGGCAGCTTCCTAACCACATGGAAATAAGATTGATAGGTTGCTTCCTTGTTTCATTTATTTATTTATTTTATTTTTAACCCAAGAGCAGGTTTGGCTGTTAAGGCTTTCCTTGCTGGTTTTCATTTGCATTAGCCCTCCCTGAAGCTACACAGACCCACAAGCCATAGAAAAAAAAAGAGAGAGGAGAAAAATTTGGTTTAATTGGCTATTGTGTTTGGGAAAATGGCTAAACATGTACCATAGACCCCAGATTAAGATCAGTCTTATGGCTCTGAAAGTGTGATTTAGGAAGAGCTAAAAGAGAATCTTTCCCTGGGGAAATTTCTTTGGAAACATGCTTCTCACTGATGTGTGGCCTTCATCTAAGCCTCAGCTTCCTCCAACAGGGGAGATGCGCTCATTTCCCCTGCCTTGTTGTGAGACATAAATACAGTCATGCTTGAAAGCACTTGGCCAGGTTCCTGGTACATGGTGAGCTCTTGGTCTAGAGGCTGATACATTTGCTTGAGCTCCTGGGCCCCTAGTGAAAGAAGAGAGCTTTGGCTCCTAAAATCAAATTCCCAGAAATAAGGAGCATTGAAAGGTAGAGGAGGAGACAGACAAGGGAAGGCTCCTGTGTTTTTTTTGTTGCTGTTGATTGCGGGGCTTGAACTCAGAGCCTGTCCAGGGGTGCTGTCCCTGAGCTCTTTTGTACAAGAATACCACGTTGAGCCACAGCTCCACTTCTAGTTTACTAATGGTTAACATTGGAGATAAGAGTCTCATGGATGTTCCTGCCCTGGCTGCCTTTGAACAGAACCAGCCTCCTGAGTAGCTAGGATTACAGGCATCCTACTTTGTTTTATTTACAAATCTATCTTTCAACTTAGCCAGCATGGTGGTGTCCAGCCATTGGCAATAGGGCCCTCCAGTGAATTCTCTGGCTCTTTCCTAGGTGGGGAGGGGGGCTCTCTTCCTGTGCCTTCTGCCCTTTCTCTGTCCCTTTCCTACAATCTCACTCTCTGACCTTGCCTTACCTCTGTTCTTAGATGCAAACCAGGGCTCATGGAATGCCACATCATTCTTTATCTCCCTTTTCATTAGAGGACATTGACTATATAAATGGATTTCTTTGTTATATTCCTATACATGCATGATATATGTTGATCCTATTCACTCCCTCTGCTATTCTTTCACAACCCTACCCCCACTTTCTAAATAAATTATTTGGAGTTTCATTATTCTATTTTCACACATGTCTATAGTAAACTTTGATTATATCTACCTCTCTATTACCCTGTCCCTTAGCCTCTCCCTTCCTACCTTCTCCCCTATAAATAGGACTCCTTTTACATTTCATGTAATTTTTTTAGGTCAAGATTTTGAATACAAGAGAGAATACACAGTATTTGTCTTTCTGAGTGTTTATTTTACTTAATATGATGACCATCCATTTTCTTACAAATGATATAATTTTGTTCGTATTTATAGCTGAATAATATTCCCTTGTATATATATACCACATTTTCTTTATCCATTCATCAGCTGATGGGCAAGTAAGCTGATTGCATAGCTTGCCATTGTTAATAGCGCTGCTTTAAACATGGGTGTGTTTGGGGTTGGGAAGGTGGCTCCGTGGTAGAGTGCTTGCCTCCCGAGTAGCTAGATTACAGGTGCACACCACCAGAACTTAACTTTGTTCAATGTTTTAAAGTTTTCATTGTAGAAGTCTTTCACCTATTTAGCTAAGTTTATTCTATGTACTCTATTTTTAAGGCTACTATAAATAAGAATTTTTTCCTGACTTCTTTCACAGCCTGTCCATTAATGGTATACAGAAAAGCTATGTATTTTTGTATGTTGATTTGGGTTTTTGTTTTTTAGTTGTTTGGCAGTACCAGGGTTTGAACGCAGGACCTCAAGCTTGATAGGCTGGAACTCTTGACACTTGGGCCATGATTCTAGCCCTGCTTTTGGGCTGATTATTTTGGAGATGGAATCCAGGGTACTTTTATGCCCAAGCTGGCCTCCCACCACAGTTCTTCAGATCTCAGACTCCTGAGTGGCTTATACTACAGAGTGAGCCACCAGGATCCACCTCTATATTGTCTGTGTATCCTAGTTTATCAGACCTAAAGTTTGTTTTGATGGAGCTTTAGATTTTTTTAAATATGGTAAAGCCTGATTTCTGCAAATATGTATCTGACTTCTTCCTTTTCTATTTGCATGGTTTTTGATTCTTTTTTCCTCCCTTATTGCTGTGGCTAAGAATTCACTTACTATACTGAATAAGAGTAAAGAGGATGAACTCCCTATCTCATTCCTCAGTCCAGAGGAAATGCTTTTAGTTTTTCTCCATTGAGGAGGATGTTAGCTATCAGCTTTTTGTATAAAGTCTATTATGCTGAGGCACTCGCCTTCTATTGCTAGTTTCTAAGGCTTCTATCATGAAGGAATATTGGTTAAAGGATTTTCTTTCCCTCCCCACCCTTCTCTTCTTTTAATGGAAGTATTGAAGTTTGAATTCAGGGCCTGCACTTACTAGACAAACAATCTATCACTTAAGCCATACCACCAGCCCTTTTTGCCGTATTTGTTTTTATATAGGGGCTCATACTTTTGCCTGGGTCTGGGCTTAGACTGCAGTCCTTCCACCCCTTCTGCCTCTTGTGTAGCTGAGATTACAGGCCTGTGCCAATATGCTTGTGTCATTTTTTGAGGTAAAGTCTTGTCCACTTCTCTTTTGTCCAGGCTAACCTTGAACTACAATTCTCCCATTCTCTTTCTTGCAGAGCTGGGATTACAGATATATGCCTCCTCTCTTGGCTCAAAAGAATTTTCTTCATTTATTGAGATGATCTTGTAATTTGTAAATTTGGCATGGTATATGATGTTTTTAATGTGTTCTTTAATTCATGTACATTTTTAAAGAATATTTACATCTGTTTACTAAGGAAATTGGTGTAAGCTTGCTCTCTTTTTATCTTTCTCTCCTTTCTCTCTTTCTCTCTCTTTATTTCTTTTTCTTGTATGCCGTTATCCAGTTGTGTTATTAGGTTAGTACAAGCTTATAGAATGAGTTTCTTAAGGTTCCCTCCTTTCTATTTTATTGAATAACTTTGAGGTATATTGGTGTTCATCTTTCTTTAAAGGTCTGATATATTTCAACCCGAATCTATTTGATCTTGGGCTTTTTACTTTGTTAGAAGACTTTGTTTGGCTGAGAGACTGTCAATCTTATTTATTTTCTTCAAAGAACCAGAACTTGGTTTCATTATTTGTATTGTTTATTTAGTCTCCATTTTATTAATTTCTGGACTGATACTTATGATTTGTTTTCATCTACTAATTTGGGGTTTGGCTTATTTTCTTCTAAAAGTTTGTGATATACTATAGTTAATTATTTGAGATTTCTCTGATTATTTTTTAACATAGACAGTCATATCTATACATTTGTCTTGTACCACTGCCTTTGTTAGGTCTCCAAAATTCTGGAAAATTGTGTTGCCATTTTCATGTGATTCCAGGCATTTTGTTTGATTTCCTTATTTCTTTGGTGACTCATTGAGCATTCTAAAGTCTAGTCATTCTTTATATGTTTGCATATTTTCTGTAGGTTCTCTTGCTGCTGATTTCTAATTTTATTCTTTGTGGTCTGATAAAACACAGGACACAGGAAGGTCTTTCAACTCTATAGTATTTTTTTAATGATTGCTTTATGTCCTAAAGTATGATCTATTGTGGAGAAGGTTGTATGAGCAGCTGAGAAAATGCTTGTTGGATGAAATAGTCTGTAGATTTGGTTAAATGTCATTTTAGTTGATTTTTGTCTGAATAACCTGTGTGTGAGAATGGGGTATCAGTACTCATGCTTGTTTTCAGACCCCATTTGTTTGGCATGACTTTTTCCATCCTTTCACTTTATACTTGTATTTATCTTAATGAATATAGTGTGTTTCTTGTAGGCAACAAATGGTCGAGTCTTTTTTCCCCTTCTTTTTTTTTTATTTTTGTAGATCTTGGGGCTTGAACTCTGGGCCTTGGTGCTGTCCCTGAGCTCTTCAGCTCAAGGGAAGTGCTCTACCACTTGAACCTCAGCACCACTTTAGATTTTCTAGCGGTTAATTGGAGATGAGTCTCATGGATTTTCCTGCCTAGGCTGGCTTTGAACCGTGATTCTCAGATCTCAGCCTGCTAAGTAGCTAGGATTACAAGCATGAGCCACTGGTGCCCAGCTGGTCAAATCTTATTTTTAAATCTAATCCATTTGTCTGTGTCTTTGGGTTGGTAAATTGAGACCATTAACATTCACAATTATTAGTGAAAGATATGTAATAATTTCTGTCATGTAGTTGTTTTGTAGTGTTTGATTTGTTTGTAATCCTCACCATCTAGTAAGATTTATTCTTTCCTATATTTTTGCATTATGATTATCATTCTCCTCTACATATGGAATTCCTTTAACTTTTTTTCTATAATGCTGGTTTAGTAATCATTAATTCCTTTAGCTTTTGTTTATCAGGGAAAGTTTATATTTCTCCTTCAATTTTGAAAGGTATCTCCTATGGATAAAGTAATGAAGGTTAGTAATTACTTTCTTTCAGGGCTTGAAATATACCACTTCATAACCTCCTTTCAGCATTTTTTTTTCTTTTTGCTTATGTGGTGCTGAGGAATCGAACCCAGGGCCTCATGCATGCAAGGCAAGCACTCTACCACTGAGCCACCTTCCTAGCCCTCCTTTCAGCATTTTTCTTGAGAAATTTGCTGTTATACTGCTGGATTTTCCTTTAAATGTAACTTGGCACTTCTCTCTTGCATCGTTCAATATTATTTCTTATTCTGTACATCTAAAGTTTAGATGTTTTATAACACAGAAGTTCTTTTCTGGTCATCTCTGTTTGAGGTTCTAAGAGACTTCTATACATGGATATCCATCCTTTCCCTAAGATTTGGGTAATTTTCCTTCTATTGTTTTATCAAATGTGTTTTATATGCCTTTACTTTTCCCTCTTCTCCTTTCTATGTGCCCATGATTCATATGTTTGTCCTTTTAGTGGTGTCCTAGTTTTTTAGTTATTTGGTTAGGGGTTTTTGTTTTTGTTTGTTTTTGTTTGCTTTTAATTTTATTTTATTGTAAAGATGCTGTACAGAGGAGTTACAGTTACATGAGTAAGGCAATGCGTACATTTCTTGTAGAGCATTGTTACCCCTTCCCTTGTTGTTCTCCCACTATCCTGTTCCTCCCCTACCTTCCTCACTCCTCCCCCGCAGCCTAGACATTATAAGGAAGAGACAAGTATTCAAGACAAATCCAAGAAATATAATAGATCCATACACAGATAGAAGATACCAACAGAAGACCTAATTTAAGGCTAATGGGTGTAGAAGAGGGCCTAGAAACAGAAGCTAAAGGTCTAGGAAATTTATTTAACAGAATCCCAGCAGAGAACTTCCCACACATACAAAAAAAATAGACCCATTCAGATACAAGAATCCTTTAGAACCCCAAATAGACCAGACCAGAACAGGACATCCACCATTACATCGTAATCCTCACAGGATGAATAGAGACCAAGGAAAGGATCCTTAAAGCTGTCAGGGAGAAAAGACCAATCACCTACAAAGGGAAACCAATCAGAATAACTAGATTTCTCAGCAGAGACCATTAAAGCTAGAAGAGCCTGGAATGATGTATACCATGCCCTAAAGACAAACAGTTATCAACCAAGAATACTGTACCCAGCTAAACTCTCCTTCATAGTAGAGGGACAAATATAAACCTTCCACAGAAAAGAAAAATTGAAATAATATATCTCTACCAAACCAGCCCTACAAAAGATACTTAAAGATATCCTATACACAGAAAACTAATAAGAACATGATGAAGGCAGAAAAACAGCCCCCAAAGAAAGAATCAGATAAGCATAGTTAGAACCCAGTGGGCACAGTCTCCAAGAAGGTGGATAACATGTCAGGTATTATCAAACACCTCTCAATCCTAACTCTCAATATTGATGGAATTAACTCTCCAATTAAGCGACATAAATTGTCTAGTTGGTGTCCTAGTTTTATTCCATTCATAGTTCCTTATTTTTTTATTTTTCTTAATGTTCTAATATGTCTACCTTGTCTTCATGCCTTGATATTGTTTGATCTAGTCTTGATGATTCACCTGAGTTTTTACTTGACTTATTAATTTTTCAACTTCCAGAAATTTTATTTGATTTTTTATTGTCAAGGTGATATACAGAAGGGTTTCAGTTACATAAGTAAGGTAATGCGAACATTTCTTTTTTTTTGGGGGGGGGGTCCGGTCATGGGGCCTGAACTCTGGGCCTGGGCGCTGTCCCTCAGCTCTTCAGCCCAAGGCTAGCGCTCTACCACTTGAGTCACAGCGCCACTTCCAGCTTTTTTTTCTTTTTGCTTATGTGGTGCTGAGGAATCGAACCCAGGGCCTCAGGCATACAAAGCAAGTGCTCTACCACTGAGCCACCTTCCCAGCCCATGAGAACATTTCTTGTCAACCTTTTTACCCTTACCCTCAATTTTCTCCTACTTTCCCTCCCCCCAAACCCTCCCCGCTCAGTTGTTCAGATTGTTTCCAACATATTGGGTCCCCCCTTGTCCTTTGTCTTACCATTCTGTTGTTCCCCTTCACTTCCATAATTCCAATAAACATATATACAATACCAGGGTACCAAAATCAAATACCGTAACAACAGAGGATATACCACAGGGATAAGACCATACAAAAGAAACAAAAAAAAAATCAGCACATTAAAAACAACAACAAAGAAAAACCTCTTGTGTCCATGTCTTGGAGTTCATTGCACATAGCATCATCTTATATGCTCACATGTACATAGCTATTGAGCTATTCTGCTCATCTGCTAAGATTATCCTAGATATTTACTAGTTATTGGAAATAAGGCAAACCATGGAACCTATGTTTCTTTGGGTCTAGCTTACTTCACTTAATATGATTTTTTTCCAAGTCTTTCCATTTCTTACAGATGGGGTGGGGTCATTCTTTCTGATAGAAATATAGAATGTGATATATACCACTTTTTCTTGATCCATTCATCTACTGAGGGGCATCTGGGTTGGTTCCATATCTTAGCTATGGTGAATAATACTGCGATAAACATGGTTGTGCTGGTAGCGTTAGTATGTCTTTGTTTGTGGTCATTGGGTAAATGCCCAGAAGTGGGATTGCTGGGTCATAGGAGAGTTCTATGTGTAGTCTTTTGAGGAACCTCCATACTGCTTTCCAGAGTGGTTGGACAAGTTTACACTCCCACCAACAGTACAACAGGGTTCCCTTTTAGCCACATCCCCTCCAGCATCTGTTGTTATTAGATTTCTTGATTATAGCCATTCTAACTAGAGTGAGGTGGATATCTATATCTTTGTTGAATTCTTCTTTCATATCCTACATTATCTTTCTTACTTGATCAGCTTTTCATTTGTATTCTTTTTCATTCATTCCATGTTCATTTATTTTTTTCTTTTAATTCATGAAGATATTTATTCATGTCCTTTTAAAATTCAATGGCCATATTTACAATAATTTTTTTTAGTTCTTTGAGATTTCATCTATTTCACTATCATAGAGTCCACTATGTTGGCTTTTAGAAGTCATGTTGCCTTGGATTTTGTTTTGTTTGGGTTTTTTTTTACTTTTTGTTTTTTTTTATTTTTTATTTTTTTTTTATTGTGAGAATACAGTACAAGGAGTTACAATTACATGGGAAAGATAATGAGTACATTTCTTATCAAGCATTGTTGCCCCCTCTTTGTTTCCCCTTCCCCTCACTTCCCACACTACTCCCACCTCCCCCCAACCGATCCTCCCCCGCCCCCACCAAAGTTGTGAAGTTCTTTTTTCGACATAATGACTTGTACATCTCATTGTTGCAATGGGTCTACCTGTATCCCTAGTTAAACGATTTGTTTTTGCCCTTCCCCTCCACAAATTATACCAACATCAAATACAGTGAAAGCAGGGGTTACTGTGGGGGAGGGACATACAAAGCAACAAAGAAATAATCTTATAAATATGTTAGAAACAACTTCATGAAAGAAAAAAAAACACTTGAATACTTATCTTGGAGTTCATTCCCTTAACATCAACTTATCTGACCTTTTCTGCTTGATTCAGACATATACTAGTTATTGCAAATAAGGGAAACCATGGGACCTATGTTTCTTTGGACCTGGCTTACTTCATTTAATGTAATTTTTTCCAAGTCTTTCCATTTCCTAACAAATGGGGCAATGTCATTGTTTCTGATGGAGGTACAGAATTCCATTGTGTATATATACCACATTTTCTTGATCCATTCATCTACTGAGGGGCATCTGGGTTGGTTCCATATCTTAGCTATGGTAAAAATAATGCTGCAATAAACATAGCTGTGCTGGTAGCTTTAGTATGGTCTTGTTTGTGATCATTTGGGTAAATGTCCAAAAGTGGGATTGCTGGATCATAAGGGAGCTCCATGTGGAGTCTTTTGAGGAACCTCCATACTGCTTTCCAGAGTGGTTGGACATGTTTACACTCACACCAACAGTACAACAGGGTTCCCTTTTAGCCCCATCCTCTCCAGCATCTGTTATTAGATTTCTTGATTATAGCCATTCTAACTAGCATGAGGTGGATGTCTATATCCTTGTTGAATTCTTCTTTCATATCCTACATTATCTTTCTTACTTGATCAGCTTTTCATTTCTATTCTTTTTCATTCATTCTGTATTCATTTATTTTTTCTTTTAATTCATGAAGATATTTATTCATGCCCTTTTAAAATTCAATGACCATATTTACAATAATTTTTTTTTAGTTCTTTGAGATTTCATCTACTTCACTATCATAGAGTCCATTATGTTGGCTTTTAGAAGTCATGTTGCCTTGGATTTTGTTTTGTTTTGATTTTTTTATTTCCTACATTTCTGCATTGGATTTGTGCATATGAAGCTAAGTTGCTGGCTGGAAGCTTTAACTATCTGTAGTATTTCAACTAAACTATTCTGTGTTTAGGCAAATGGGGTAATAGCAGAGTTCATATATACTATTTCCCACCACTGTTCTGAGGATATAGATTAATAGCTAAATATTTCCTCTGGGAATTTAGCTGGGCCCACTCTCCAGCACTACTCAGAGAGAAAAACCTAGTTGCAATCTCTTGTAATTCATAGTGTACTAAATTGGTCCTGTATTTGCACTGAATGCAGGGCCATTCAAGGGTAAGTTGTCTGGTTCAGGTCTGGTTTCACTTTAGAAGCTTCTTTGCATACTGTAAACTACCACTGGCTGCAAGGAGCTTCAAAGCCTATGGGTTGGGAAGATTTCCATTGGTTCCACAGGCCTCCAATTCTGTACCCAGGAATAGCAAGCATCCAAGACAGAGTATTTCCCAAATGTATTGGAGAGTAGGTGGAGCAAACAGAACACTAAATTCTAGACTAGAGGTGAAGAACTAAGGCAATCAGTGCTCTGCCTGCCAATATCCAGTTCATGATTATTCTACATTCTCTATCTCCAAGCTTCTTCTCTATGCCTGTTGTAGACCTATGCCCAGTGTATTCTCATCAGCTTTTATATGTTCACTTCAGTCTCTCCATTACAGCTCAAAAAATGAGTCAAGACAGATGAAAAAACCAAGATATTATGACGCCCCCAATTTTACAGTGTATCAACTTGCTGAAAGGTGAGGGAGAGTGGAGAAAGCTACAGAAAAAGAGAGACAGAGACAGAGAGATAGAGACAGAGAGACAGAGAGGAGACAGAGAGAGAACAAGATGAATTCTAACCTAGATCTTTCAGGGACTGAATGAGTTGAAGGAAAAGTAGCAAGTCCACAATAAAACTCTTACTGATTTAAAATGTCCCTAGTTTCTGGGGATCAAAAGAAATTAGTATTCAATGATTAACAGAGATTTATTTGCTATTTTGACTTTTTTTCAGTATTTGGGGATTGAACCTAGAGCCTTGAACTTGCTAAGCAAGAACTCTACCACTTGAGTCACACTTTTTGTTTTCATTTTACTTTTTAAGATATGTTCTCATTAACTTTTCCAAGACTAGCTTCAAACTCTATATCCTTCTGTGTTTGCCTCTCAAGTAATTGGGATTATAGGTGGTTACCACTATGCCCAAATGCTTCTTTAGCACCTTTGGGGCAAAATGGAAAACTAGGAGTACAAAGATATAAGCTAGCTCTGGTGGCTCACACTTGTAATCCCAGCTACTCAGGAGGCTAAGATCTGAAGGATCATGGTTCAAAGCCAGCCCAGGTAAGCTAGCTTAGTAAGCCTGGACCTTAGTTCAATCCACAACATGGGCAAAAGATGGGGGAAGGGGCAAAGAAAGAGGAGAAAAGAGCAAAAGAGGGCATGGAAGAGAGGGGAGGAGAGAATAGGGGAGGAAAAGCAAGGAGAGGAGACTGAAGTCTGGAAGACTGATATTTTACAATTATTTAAATCCATTGCAACCACTATTCATAAACATTCTGATTGTGAGAACTCTTTACAGGCTTGGATATTGTCTGCATATATATGTATATATGTACATATATTTAACTATACTCTGTATAGCTATACATATATTCCAATATTGGTATACCTACTAATCAGCATATATAATGTAATCAATTTAATAATAGTGTAAACACTTCTTGTTGAATAAATTAGGTATAAAAAAACAAATGGAAAAAAATTGCCCAACCTAAACTGAGTTATGGTATGAGCAATTAGCAAAGACATTTATCCAAATAACTGACTGTAGGAGCTCTAAAAATTCTTAGCTGGAATATTTTAAAATTTCTCCTCTCATTCAAAAGCAACTAACAATGATCACCAGTGTTATTAATGCCAAGTAAAAATAAAGATATGAACAAGTCTGGGAGACAATAAGGAGTTGTTTATTTTATTGCCAATGTAATGTACATGAATCTACAAAACAAGTAAATCACAACCCCTCAGAACCTACTGCAAATATAAAAACATGGTGCTGAGAAACACACAGTTGTAATTAAAATTAAAGGTCCCAAAGAAGTCTGCCTTGTGCTTTAAAAAAAACACACACACAAACAAAGGATGAAAAGGGTGAGATCCTCCACAATTAACCTATACTCTCAAAAGCAAAGATCTCATTATCAAAACATTTATTTATCTTTGTGCCACAAAATAAGGGGTTGAGTGTTTACAGCAAAGCCCTAAATGACAGGGAAATATATGGTTTCTTAACAGAAAAGTTCCTCCTAAAGCCAACTAAAATTCAGGGTATATTTTTAGGCACAGAAATCTCAGCTAAAGGTTATTACTCCACATCAGGCCTCTCATGTCGCTCAGATGGGGGTGGAATACTCCCAAAAGTTGAATATAATAGAATGTCTTCTGCATTATTTTTTGGTTTGGAATTTAGGTGGGATAATTAAGACATTCTTGCTTAGTTCAACCAGTCTCTCACACATAATCCCCATAATTGTTCTAGGGATTTTTATTATTTGTATTTTTTTAGCTTACTGGCAAATACAACCCTTCTAGTAGTACATTGCACAAAAGAGATTCAGCTCTATGTTAAATAAACAGAGCCCAAATATCCATAAAGCATAATAATAAAGATGAGAATTATTAGCACTTATTTATCACTGGAAAAGTACTAGGTATTATATAATGTAACCTAGAGCTGGACCTTTCTGCATCTAGAACTTCCTCTTGCTCTTTTTTTCTTTCTTCCTTTCTCTCCTATTTCCTTTCTTTCTCTCTTTTTCTTCCTCCTCCCCTTCTTTCTTCTTTTCTTTCTTTACTTCTTTTTTGGTGCTACTAGAGTCTGATTGAGTACCATGTGTTAGGCAAGCACTCTACCACTGTTTTGCACTAGTTATTTTGAGATTAAAGGTCAGGTCTTGCAATCTGCCTGAGCACATATCTGGGACACGGTCCACCTATTTTAAGGTTCCTATTGTTGTTGAGATAACGGGCTTTTGCGTCTAGCTTCTCATGGCTTTTTCTGCCATGACACACCTGGCACTTCAGTCCCAAACTCAAACTTCCATGTAGCTTGGGACGACAGGAATGTGTCCAACTATTGATTAAGAAGAGGCCATGTAAATTTTTCTGCCTGGGCTGGCTTCAAAACCATGATCCTCTCATTCTCAGTCTTCCAAATCATTAGGATTACAGACATGAGCCACCAATGTCCAGCCACATATTGTACTTTAAGCAAATTCATGACTGTGTGGCTATCTGGGAATATCTTGCCACATTTTTCATTAAGGGACTTACCACACTGTTGTTGTTGCTAGGCCCCTACAGGGCTTTGGAGCATCTACCTCTGCATACTATGTGTCAGATGTGCCCCCACTTACTGTTATAACCAAAACTAAACCCACACATTTCCAAATGCCTCCTAAGAAGCAAGACGCTGCCTGGATATTCATGCTAGTAAGTCAAGTTAGGGAATGGATAAAATATTGAATACTACTTGAAATTGCCAGAGGGTATATTATTGGGGGGGGTTGGTGTGCCAGTACTGGGGTTTAAACTCAAGACCTGGGCAGTTTCTTAGTTTTTTCGCTCAAGGTTGGCACTCTACTACTTGAGATACAGCTCCATTTCTGGTTTTTTTGTTGGTTAATTAGAGGTAAGTGTCTCACAGACTTTGCTATCTGGGCTGGCTTGGAACTTCAGTCCTCAGATCTCAACCTCCTGAGTAGCTAGGATTACAGGTGTAAACCACTGGTGCCCAGATAATTATTAATTTTTGGTTCTCTTTATAAGTCCACTAATAAGGCTTCAGCATTATAATTAGGATTCAAATTCAGAAAACGTAACCACACACATGCCCCCACCATACCTTGGTCACCAGATTCTCCAGTACTTGGCAACTGCCACCAATTGCCGGGATCAGGATAGCTTTCTGAGCCAAAAAAAAGTAATTTTGCACTGTCCTATCTTAGATCATCACCTTGAGCAACAAAAGCTCAGAGACAGTGCTCAGGCTCTGAGTTGAATCCTCAGGACTGAAAAAAAAAAAAAAGCTGGAAGTGTAGAAGTGAAGCTGTGGCTCAAGTGGTGGAGCATTAGCCTTGAACACAAAAAGCAAAGGGACAGCACTCAGGCCCAGAGTTCAAGCTCCAGGATACATATTCTCTCTCTATCTCTCTCTCTCTCTCTCTCTCTCTCTCTCTCTCTCTCTCTCAAACATACACACACACAATGGCTAAGATCATAAACTTTATGATGTGTTTAACTACAATTAAAAATTGGAAAAAAGAGAATTTGTGATATAGAGGATTTCTCTCACAGTAGCTCTGTGCGTGTGTGTGTGTGTGTGCGTGTGTTGAATTGTCCAAATACCACAAACTTGGAAGACAGATAACTTTTTAATTTTCCACAATTGAACAGGAGAATGGCTTTTTCCCCTCCTTTTACCATATTTTTGTTGTGTCTTTTCTTTGTTTAATTTTGCAAGAGCTGACTTCATAAAGTGTGAGCTAAGCAGCTTAACAGGAGTAGAAATATATCTCACATGGTGTTTCAGAAATGGAAAGCATGGCTCTGCATATGTGGTCTTCTATGACATTTACAAAGCCACTTGCTTTTAGGACAGCAGGTGTTTAACATTTGGAGATGTAAGTTTTCCTCTATTGACCTTCAAGTTTTGCGTAAGTCACAACATGAGCAAAAAGCTTCCAGGGAAATGAGCTTCAGAAAAATCACGACCTATTTCCTAAAAGACAAATCATTCAGAATGGAATTCTGGACAGGAGTTCTATTGGACCACATTCATGGCTAAAAAGATAGGGGTAAAATCTCAATAACTAATAATAGCCACATGTTATTTGATATAGAGGGAAAGTCGAAGAAAGAAGAAAAAATAGGAGCTAATTCAGCAAATGTGGTGTTCACTTCTGCATAATGGAAAGTTTAAAAAGGAAAGGTATTGAAAGAGACTGAAATTTTTAAAAGAGAAAAGAAAAAAATCTTTTAAGGGAAGGTAGAACAAGGTACTCAAAAATATAGGCTCAGCTCTACCCTCAGGGGTTCTGCTCCTCCCCCTGACCTAGCCCTGGGAAGGATTGCTTTTCCTCTAGCTCTGCTTCTTCAACAATTGATTCTACCCTCAAGTCCCAGTTTGTGGCTCCTCTTTTACTTTCCAGAAGATGAAGATTCCCTACCAGGTGACTCTAAGTCTAAAATAGATGTAATGTTATTTTTACTTGATTTTTCACCCGTCATCCAAACACTGCAAGCACATTTTAGAAAAATAAGTCTAGAGCTCTATTACTCTTGCAATCTTCTTTATAGAAATTAAGTTAGCTATGAAAAGTGGGAAATTCTACCCTGGGATTCTACCAGGGTAGAATGGTAAAACAAGAGCATTGTGTATTAATCTGCCTCACACCAGAAACCCAACGCCTACATTTGTCTTTTCTCTTAAGTCCATTTAGGTTTCAAATGTATTGTCTGTCCAGTGTTCTAAACCTCTTCACCCTCCATCTTCTTTCTTCTTCCTACCTCCCACCTCCCAACTTCTCTTCCCCGCCTGTGCAGAGGCCTCCTTTCCATGATAGCAGAATAACTCTCTCCTCCAATGTTAATTTTTTCCAGTTCCTGGAACCTGTCAATATGAAGGAATTAAGATTGGTAACCAGATGACCGAAAGAGAGGAAGATTATCCCAGGTGATCTGGATAGTCCCAGTGTAATTACAGGGTCCTCAAAAGTGGAAAGAAGGCAAAAGAGGAATCAGAGTCAGAGAGAGAAGTAACTTCAGAGGAAGTCAGAGAGACATGAGTAGAGGAGTCCACTCACATTCGTCAGCTTTGAAGAAGCTCCTAGAAGCTACAGGAAAGGACAGCTTACAGGAGGAATTTCTAGAAGGAATATAGCTTTGCTTGCACCTGGATTTTAGCCTTCTACGAGTTGGTTTAGTTCTCTGATCTCCAAAAATGAAAGGAGTTTAGACCACTGAATTTGTAGTGTAAGTTACACAAACAATAGAACTAACACTATCACAGTCTCCTTAGGACACCTAACAGCTTTTCCCAAGAACATAAAAATATATCAGGACACAGACTTTCCTAGATATTCTAATGGTTAGTTGGACAGTGACAGTAATAATGGGGCTATAATCAAGACAGACACTATTTCTCTCTCACATAAAAGGTGGCCAGTCTGCAGCTGCCATGGAGATTGCAAACACTTAGGAGACAAATCCTTCATGCTCAGCCTAGAATGTCTATGATGGCCAGCAGCAGGAGGAATGGAAGGGAGGGCATGTCTGTTTTTATTTAGTCAGGCAACTATATCTAGCTGCAAGGGAAGCTGCAGCATTTGGTTTCTTTCTTTTCCTTCCTTCCTTCCTTCCTTCCTTCCTTCCTTCCTTCCTTCCTTTTTTCTTTCTTTTTTTCCTTTCTCTTTCTTTCTTAGTTTCTTTCTCTCTCTCTCTCTCTCTCTCTCTTTTTCTTTCTTAAGCAGAGTTTACTTAGGTAAGATTCAGGGTGCTTGTTTGTGATCTCTGTCTGAAAGAAAAGATAATGTCATTATTAATTTTAAGAACGGGGAGTTGAGGGATGTTGGGGAAGCAAACTGTAAAATCCCTGCTCTAGGTTACTATGTGATCTGGGTTAGATTCAAGGCCAGTCTCCCACATATCTCTTATCCTACATGAGGTCTCTATAATAATTTTGTGGCCCACATTGTACAATGGTGAATACATTCTAATTTGGCAGAAATATTAGCTTTACAGAACAGTATACAGGAGCTTACAGATCATGGATACTACCAACTTAGAATGAAGGAGAATAGTTAGGCTATCCTCACTGGATACATCCATACTCTATCTTGGCCCCATGAGGTTTTACTAAGCTGTATAATTTTCCTAGGGGAATGAGTGATTAGGTCTCTAACCATGCCAATGAAATCATGTTTTATTTCTTGTTGTTTTTAACCTGTATTTTGTCCTTCTTTGATCTTCATGTATATGAAATTACAGTTTGAAGAACTTTCTGCCTTCAAAAACCCCTTTATTCTTCCTCCTCACTCTGTTGTCTCCATACTCTTTGAAAAAAAGTTAAAAGAACAGCTACTTTTCTTCCAAGTTATGCTACAAATGCTTTTGGGTGGCTTATTTTGCAGTTTTCATTATGAAGTAACAATCTTGGTGGATGGATTGTACAGAGAATTATGTGTAATTTCTTCTTTTGTATTGAAGAATTATATATCAAGAAATAAGCATGAAATGAGATGATTTATAGACTTGCTCTTTGGGTAATTAAAACAAAAAAGTATTTCTTCATTTTAGGGGGTAGTTAAAACTTACATATTCTTTATTTTGGATTATTATTTCTTCTCCAGGTTTTCTTTTTCTTCTTCCCTTTTTTTTTCTTTTAGACTCCTGCTCCATCCCTAGATAAAATGATTTCCCAAAGCCAGCTAAAGTCATGACTTTCCAGACAATGTCTTTAGAATATGATGTCACTAGTGTTGGCCAAGGCAGTATTTAATGCTTCTCATTTCTTGGTTCATACACTCTAGTTAATTTGAAGCTCTCAGACATTGCCTCAGTATGAGTGTTTGTGACCTGCAGGGCCATAGTTAACACAAATGTCCCTGAAATTGTATATGACACCTTAACATAGAGTAAGACCTACTCCAAATTGGAGGGGGAACACATCACTGAAAATAAAATAGGATACTTTCAAGATGCACATGAAGAATAAAATGAGACAATGGGTCAAAAAGAGGTTTAGAAGAGAAATAAAAATTGAGACAACATTTGAAAGCGGGGGGGTGGGGGGGAACAGCAAAGGAGGAAGTCTGGCAAATTAGAACAAAGAAACCTTCGTGATCTACCTAGGTACAGAATTCCACTTGTCAACATGTATGCTGTATTTCCTTGTTGAGAAAAAAAGGTCTTTTATACTTGTTTAGGAAAAATACAAGTAATTAATGTACTTGTCAAGTTATATATAGCAGTCCCTCCACCTTGACATGACAGATGAGTTCCTAAAACAATGTAAACAAAGAATTGTGAATTGAATCACATTTCAAATAGAATGAAAGAAATTACAATAATGCTGGGTTAAGCAATACTGAAAAAACAACCTTTTCATCCAAAGCTTCAGCAGTATAATAGTCTAAGGTGGCCACAGTTAGCTAGCAAGATAGGGCCTGAGCCCATCAGAAGAAAACAGTGTAAACTTTAAAATATACATTTTAATATTGATCCCTTGCTTTACCTTTCCCTTCTCATCCTGTGAGTATGACTAACACAGTATCTGACAATAATAGCACCCAATAAACTCCAGCAACTACAACTGTAATAATACACACTGTCACGGCTACCATTTTAAACTTATCTTATAAATTAAGGTAATTTGTGTCTTGTTTCTTTAATGTAGCAGAGCATCTTATTCTACCTAATTTGGGGAACATTTGTGCACATTCTATCTCTCTCCCTCCCTCCATTTATTTCTACCTTCCTCCGACTCCCCCAACCCCAAAGAAGATGGTGGGAAAATAATCGGAAAAGCAAATTTAATCTTCTAGTCTACCTGCTAATCAGATATAGTATTGACTGAAATGTAAGAGTCGATTAAAAAAAACTGTTTTAAAATCCTCCAGTCACAAAGAACTAACTTGTGCATTTGGCAGCTCATGAATTCCCTGACAGTATTCTATTTGTTTTCTTTTCTAGAGTGTCTGAAAAACCCCCTCGAGCACTCCAATGGCCAGCAACAACACCGCCAGCATAGCACAAGCCAGGAAGCTGGTAGAACAGCTTAAGATGGAAGCCAACATTGATAGGATAAAGGTGAGGCTACCCTAACACTCACAGCTCATCTGGTTGAATTGTAAGGAGCATAATCTGTGGTCATCTGTCATCTGATTATTCTTCCACAGAGAAGAACAAGGCCAGAAATGATAGCAGAGAAACTTCATGGTTAGGCAGATGTTCAATTTTCTTCTGTGTCTTTGCCATCCCTGCATTTCTGTAGCACAAAATGTTAGTATGAATTGATACTGGGTCACCATGTTGAAATAAGAACAAAACAACATTTTAAAAAAGCAAAACACAGTATTGTGGCTGAATTCTAGTCAAGGCCATAGCAGAACACATAAGATACATCCATCTACAAGCTCACCTCCCTGACACCACAAAGATTCTATTCCATTTGGATACTTTCTCTCTCCTCATTTGAGTTCTAAGGTTAAGTGCCTTTCTTTTTTTGTTTTATTTTTTCATTATTGCAAGTTAGTGATTTCTTTTCTTTATACCTTATTAGTTTTTTTCTTCAAGTCCTCTAAGACATCAAACCAAATCGTTTCATCCAAATTAAGTCTGCTTTTCTTTTCTTTTCCTTTCACATCCCAGATCTAACCCGTCAGCTTTGCCATAAATTAAGGCAAATTTATATTGAAGAATGACTGTAAGTCCACATTTTTGTTGGTAGATTGTGAGGGTGGAATTGGCCCTACAATGTCATTTATGAATAGATGGCTATCCGTCTTCACAAATTTACTTCACCAGAAGCATTCCATGAACTCAGAAACATATTTCATTTTACTTAGAAAAATAATCTAGAGCATCTTCTGCCAAATGACTTTTTTAAACCAGAGTATTTTTCCTACTTGCTCCATACTTTGTGTTCAGCCACCTAGTCAATCCAGTCATCCTTTGGAGTCTGCAGGAGACAATAAACTATGGCTCATGAGCCAAATTCAACCACTGCCTATTTTTATAAACTATATTTTGGACATAGTTACACTCACTCACTCATTTACATATTGTCTATAGCTACATTCACAGTACAACAGCAGAGTAAATTGTTGTAATGGAGATTGCACAGCCAACAAAAACCAAAAGAATATTTACTTCTCTGGCCCTTACAGAAAAAGGTTGCCAACCCTGAGTGCATGGCAATAATTCCTAGACTATCTGTGTGGTCACGGCACCCAAGGGATCTAGAAAAGGACCAATTCCCAAACCATACCCGAACCAATCAAATCAGAATATCTTGGGCTATAATATCTTCTTAATCTTCAGTTAATTTTGGTATATAGTCTGGATTGAGAACTGCTGTCTCAAGGCAAGAAGTTTAGTCCTCCTATCTGACATCAGGTAGGTATGTCCTAGAGAATGAAGGAAGGGCTTATCTTCTTCCAGAAGTACATCAAGCAGCTGTACAGGTACTTTTTCCATCGTTTGTAAACTTTGGAAGTACTTGAACTCAGGACCTAGGTATTGTCCCTGAACGTTTATGCTCAAGGCTAGTGCTCTACCACTGGAGCCACAGCTCCACTTTGAGCTTCTGAGTGGTTCATTGGAGACAAAAGTCTCATGGACTTTTCCTGCTTAAGCTGGTTTCAAACCATGAGCCTCAGCTCTCAAACTCCTGAGTAGCTAATATTATAGGTGTGAGCCACTGGCATCCAGCTTCTTTTGTAAAATTTTACTGCTAGTAATAGGTTATAAGATAATTCACTCACGTTCTTCTTTGAATGGCTTTCATTCTTTATTATTTGTGAATAAGATAAAGAAAGGGCCCTTACCACATTCCTTGCTCCTTTGTCAGCTTTTGTTTCTCCACTTTTCTTGTCTCTTCCTTTTTTTGTTTTCTTGCTGAAAAAGTACAAGGTGACAGGTAGACCAACTAACTGCTGAGGGAAAGGAGGTTGTCCAAGGATCTGAAAAACACATTTAGTTCATTCATGGGTGAAGAAGCATTCTAGCTATGGACCTTCTGGAAAATACCATTCTGCCTCTCAGAGTGACCCTACTGAGATAAATGTGCATAAAAAGCTCATATTTGGCATTTTTCTCTGACTTAGCATCTCCAGGCACTGTTCCTGAAGGAGGATATGATGTGTAGATGACTGCTGAAAACTGACAGCAGGAGGAGGACCACTCACACAGACCTTTCAAAAATAGCTCAGGCCTTCATCATCCCTCACTCAGATTACTAACTGGAAGGGCTGCCTGTAGTCCCACCTCAACCCATCTCCATCTCTGCTCTCAATTACCTGTCACATTGCCACCAAAGAAAACTTTCCAGAGAAAAACGTTATTGCCTTCCTTTTCCCAGTGGTTAAAAAAAAATGTACTATGATTCCCCAGCACTTGTATAATAAAATCCACTCTTTAGGTTCCCCTGGATCCTGCCACCTCTCCAGCTTCACCCCCTTTCTCTTGCCCACATCTCACACTGAACTGCTTTTACTTCGCTTGATGGCAATTTCAAATACCTCCAACATTCTATTTCTTTGGATTCTCTACCTTTCTGTTTTACTCACCCTAAACTCCTTTGACTCCTTCAAGGTTTAGATCAAGTATTAGGTCCTTTGCAAAATGTCCCTGAATTTTCCTTGTAAAGTTCAATATTTCCTCTTTGCTCCATTATTCAGTCATTCATTCACTTACCTAATATATATTTTACGAGATTTTTCTAAATTGCTGGACTTGTTAGGTTCTAGAGATATTGACATTAAAAGACATCATTGCCGTTAGAGATTGGTAATCTAGGCCAGGCACCAGTGGTTGTAATCCTAGCTTCTCAGAAGGCTCAGGACCTGAGGATCAAGGTTGGAAGCCAGCCTGGGCAGGAATGCCCAGGAGACTCTTATCTCCAATCAGCCACCAAAAATCACAAGTGGCTCAAGTGGTAGAGTGCTTGCCTTGAGCAAAAAAAAAAAAAAAAGCCAAGGGATAGTACCCAGGCACTGAGTTCAAGCCCCAGGACCAGCACACATACATGCACACGAAGATTGGTAGTCAGTAAAGGGTTACAGAAATCTGAACAAGGTTTATTGCAATACAAATAACACATCCAGGAAGCATAATTACCAAATGGCAGCAGGAAGAAGCAACACCACATCCTAATTACCCTTCGAAGACACAAATAAATCATTACTGAATGACAGGCCGAGCCATTAGTCTAATAACCTGAGCGTGCGTGTTTGCTTTCCTGGACACTCTTCACATTCACATCTCCACATCCTCCTTGACGTCATTAGCCTGCACATCATTGGAAACACAGCAGCCTGTATTTCAGTATTTGTCCTGTACCTCAGAGCGTCTGTGAGCACCTCAAGCATGCTGTGGTGAAGTGACAGATTATTTTTAGTACAGCTGTTGGGTAAAACTGGGATGGTGGCGTCCCAGTTGCCAGCTAGCTGGTAGAAGGCTTGGCTGTCTTTCTTGAGGAGTCCCTGCAAGGCCTCTAAGCAGTCCAGCTTCTCTACCCACTTCCTAGGCCATGGCCTTGTCAGCAGGTGGGGGTGTCTCTCTGGAGATGGCAGATTTGTGATTTCCCAGTGAGAGTGGAGAGCTCTTCACTAAGGCGACAAAGTAAGCTGTTTAATAAGAAGAGCTTGGGTATAGCTGGCATTGGAAATTGCTGAGGGTCCCTGAGGCAGGGGGTGGCCTTTTCCCTCAGGTGGCCTCCAGAATCATGCAGGCTGTTGTGCTAGATCTGAAAAACCGTTTTGTTTTGCAGCTTCTTTGTTTCCTATCCCTTTGCATCACAGATCCTAAGAGATTGGGACTAATGAAGCCATTATCTGATCATAAACCTCAGGCATATCTAAATGATACTCCAAGACTTTTTAGATTTGAAAATGCAGGAAAGAAAAAGGGAAATGGAAGTGTGAAAGGGGGCGAAGAGAGTGGCAGAGAGATTTGTGAACTGTGATTTATGAAACAGCAAATGATAAAGCACACAACTACCGACGAGGCTGGGAGATGAAAGATAGCTTGTACCACGACACTAGAGGAGGGAATTGTTCAAAAGGACAGAACGACTCCACTGATGTATGCATATATATAAGAGAGAGAATATATACATATATATATATTATATATATATATATATATATACATAGAGAGAGAGAACACTTGAAGTATCTAACAACAGAAGGTTAAAGAAGCTAGCTTAAGTAGAAAGAAGACATTGATTATAAAAGATAAAGGCTGTCTGAGAATTCAGGAGCCAGAATTTGGCTAGGGGGTGGCCATGGACGGAGAACTGGAAGCCCACTCAGAACCAGGGTAAAGGGGTTCTGTCATATGCCTCTGTTTCTCTGTTTATCTGCCACTGCCTTTTCCTGAGAAGAATTTTTTTTCAGGTCCATATGACAAACATAAGACAATCCCCAGGGTAACACTCACAATTCCAGACGCATGAAAATCCAGCCCATTCCTTTCTGTCTCAATTCTGTGGCTGTAGAATGGCATCCCTGTCCAGCAACAGTGAGACAACTCCAGCTTCACTCACCTTACCTCAGAATTGAAACACATTAGCCAAGAGCTGGTGGGTCACACCTGTAATCCTAGCTACTCAAGAGACTGAAATCTGAGGATCATCACTCAAAGCCAGCAAGCAGGAAAGTCCAAGAGACTCTAATCTCAATTAATTACCAAGAAAGCCAGAAGTGGAGCTGCACCTCAAGTAGTAGAGCATTAGCTTTGATCCAAAAAGCTCAGTGACAGCTTCTAGTCCCCAGGACCAGCACAAAAGAAAGAAAAATAATGTAGCTGTAAGAGCTAAAGAGTGTCAAGGCTGGGCTGGGAAGGTGGCTCAGTGGTAGAGCACTTGCCTTGCATGCATGAGGCCCTGGGTTCCATTCCTCGGCACCACATAAGCAGGAAAAAAAAAGCCGGAAGTGGCGCTGTGGCTCAAGTGGTAGAGCGCTAGCCTTGAGCTGAAGAGCTGAGGGACAGCGCCCAGCCCCAGAGTTCAGGCCCA
>NW_012267232.1:4543129-4614038 GCF_000151885.1 Dipodomys ordii | reverse complement strand
CCTGTATCCCTATTTAAACATTTCATGTATATTTTCAACAACCAAGAATATTCTTCTACATTATTATGACGCAATTATCAATCAGGAACTTAAGATTAATACATTACTAATTTCAAATGCTAAGACTCTGCTTAAGTGCTACAAATCACTACAATAAGTTCCTGGTTAGCCAAAAGACCCAGTTCATGACTAGTGTGTTACACTTAGATGTCCTGTGTGACAATTCCCTCAGCTTCCTTGATTTTCATGACCTTGACACTTTTGAAAATTATAGGCCATTTATTTTAGACTTCCATTTAGTTTGGATTTGACTTGTATGTCTCGATGACTAAATTCTAGTAACCAAACTTTGATGTATACTTTGGGAAGATAACCATTTGCAATTAATTTTTCCAAATGTGAGCTATGAACAACTCTAAACAAGTTATTAAATTTTGCTCCATTTAGTGTTTCAATGTCATTAAAGAGGATTTAGAAAATTCATTCCGCATGATTGTATGTAAGCATTGCAAATGACTAGGAATAGATGGTGCTGAATCTCCTCTCAACCAGTGAGTTTTCAATATTACTGGGGTTTGATGTGTTTTACAATACTGTCAGTATTACTGTTTTACAGTCTCTGCTGCTTAACAGCTATACTCCTGATTGGTATAAGAATGACTATTGTTCAACTAAGGAAAAGGCATGAGGAAACAAATGGTTACAATTCAGCCCAAAGGTCTGACCTTTGCTTTCATTTGAGGAGCTAAGACAAGAACAGGCTGTTTGCTTTCCTTTGGTCACAGTAATGTTTAGTAAAGATGCATGAAGAATTTTAGTTTAGACCTTTGGAACTCACCACACATTGGGGTAGTTTGTATATGGATGACAGTGGCTTACTGGAAAAATATCAGGGTCCAAGTTCCATTTCTGCCTTACGTTTTGCTATATGACACTAAACAACTCAAGTAATCTACTGAGCCTCAATTTTTTCATCTATAAAAAGCTGATAATAATTCTTACTCCAGGATTATGGTGAAGATCAAAAGAAAAAAATTCAACTCAATGTCTAGGACAAAATAGGAGCACAATATAAATATTTTATGAGCACTACAATTTCCATTAAAGAACAAGACTGATGTTTTGTATGAATATAGTATACTATGTGAAATAGTATCTCCTAAAATTCATGCCCACCTGGACTTTTATAATATGACCTTATTTGGAAAAAGGGTGTTTCTAGATGTGACCAAGGTTACACTGGATTAATGTGGACCCTAGTAAATTGACAGGTGAAATAGGGAAATTGGCCACAGAGAAAAGAAGGCCATGTGAAGACAGAGGCAGAGAAAAGAGAGATACATTATTAAGCCAAGAAACAGGAAGAATGCCAGCCTCCACTAGAACAGGCGAGAAGCACAGAACCCATTCCTTCTCCAAGTCTCTGGTGGGGACCAACATTGATTTCATGCATGCTAGGCAAGCCTTCTACCACTAAGCCACATTCCCAGGCTCCCCCACCTTGATTTCAAACTACAAATGTCTACCACTGTGCAGTATTGTTTAAAGCCATCCAGTTTGTAGCAACCTTTCAGAACAAAAGAATAATCATACCAATATTTATACTTTTTCAAATAAGTCAAGGAAGACTAGTTGTGTGTGTGTGTGTGTGTGTGTGTGTGTATGTGTGTGTGTTTGTGGTAGAAAAGAAAGCACCTCCTCCAATTCTTTGGGGCTTACAATAATAAAAATGTACTCTCACTCCTGCCACATATCAAAAGAGGAAAATATAACTTAATGTCTTGAACGAAGTAGGCTTATTATTATAGGCCTATGATGAGATCTTACACAATCAGCTGCCATTGTCCCCATGTCATAGTGACCAGGACCCATGGCATATAGAATGGCTTCTATCAGGAGCTTCTGTCTGGTCTGTGCCAAAAGGAAGAGAAAAGCCAAAAATTCAAGGATTTACGGGACAAGAAGATGAAACCAAGCTTCATGTCCAACCACTTAATGGTAAATTTGAAAGCCCTTTAAGCATCAGCATTGTTATCCTTAAGCCCTGGAATGAGGAACAGATGAGTGTGTGACCACCGTTCCATGTGTGAAAGCCTCTGAGTCCGTGGTGGGCATTCATAGTAGTTACTTCAGTTGGACCCAGTAGCAGAGGGGAAAGTGCATAGCAGCTGCTGCACTGACTCCTGTACTCAATTCTGCTCATGTACATGGGTAAGAGCTTGTCATGGGTAGCATGGCCCTGGCTGATGACATGGTGTGGTATGTGTTCCTCACAGGTAGGGAGGGATAGGAAATATATTGAGGGATAATATAAAACCACTCCACTCTTTTTCTTTCTTTCTTTTCTTTTTTTTTTTTGCTCAGTTGTGGGGCTTGAACTCTGGGCCTGGGCACTGTCCCTCAGCTCTTCAGCTCAAGTCTAATGTTCTACCACTTGAGCCACAGTACCACTTCCAGTTTTCTGGTGGTTTATTGGCAATGAGTCTCACTGACTTTTCTGTGGCTTTGAACCACAATCCTCAGATCTCAGTCTCCAGAGTCGCTAGGATTACAGGCGTGAGCCACTGGCTCCCAGCTATCTACTCCACTCTTACAGAGGATTGTGCTTGCAGCAGTGACTCTGAGAACCTTCCATAGTCATATGGTGGTGTTAAGCTCATGGTGGTGTGAAAAGGCTTGGAGTGATCTTCAGAGCAAGGATACTGGGCAAAGAATTGGCTCATGGCTTTATGTTTTTCATTCCAAATGGCATCCTTCTGGTAGATCATCTATCACATCTCAGATATGAGTTGATTTTTCACAATGAAATTCACCCTCTCAAGTAGTGAAACATTGTCACTGATGAGTCAAACTGCTGGACACTCCTAACAAGGAGGGGAAGAAATGTTCTGGGAAGTTGTCAGTATCACTAAACTCAGTGACAATCTCCCAGTAACACAACCCTGAAAGGTGCACTGTGTGGTTGGAATCATATAGACCATACATGTTGGTACTACATAAAGTTTTGTTTGTGTGTATTTGAGTGTACACATACACGCAATATCTGCACCTTCATATCTGTTTTGATTAAAGAGAGAATCCAGCCTGGCTTTGAACATCCCTAACAAGATTCCTGAAGCGAGAGAGACAGATGGCTGAGTACCTGATGATAATAACATGGCTAGTTCATGTAGAAATCTTGCTAGAAGCCAAGCCCTAAATGATTTGCATGGATTATCTCACTTATTTAATCCTTGTAACCCAGTGAGTTACTAGGCACCGAACTCAAGAGATACATACAAGATGAGGGTTAGGGCCCAGAACCAGTGGCTCATGCCTATATAATCCTAGCTATTCAGAAGGATCACTGTTCCACTAGACCAGACCAGGAAAGTCCATGAGATTCTTATCTCCAATTAACCACCAAAAAGCTGGAAGTGAAGCTATGACTCCTATGGTAACATGCTAGCCTTGAGCACAAAAGCTCAAGGACAGCGCCTGACTACTGATCCATTTCCATGGTCTCTGTCTTCCCCTCCAGGTTTCCAAAGCAGCTGCAGACTTGATGGCCTACTGTGAGGCACATGCCAAGGAAGACCCCCTGCTGACCCCCGTCCCAGCCTCCGAAAACCCATTTCGAGAGAAGAAGTTCTTCTGTGCCATCCTTTAAGTTTCCAGGCGGAGGCTGAAGAGCCTCGGGGTTCCCGGGACATTGGCGTAATGTTTCTATCAAAGTGGGCACCTTTCTCGTCCACGGCATTTAAAGAGAGAGAGAAGAACCATCCTGGAAACTCCAGGCTGTGCATGTTTAAAGAACTGGTCCCCTTAGGCAAATGAAAGCCGATCCACTTCCCGACTTAAAAGATCTGATTCTGCAGACCTGCCTGGAGGAGGGGAATGTATAAAAAATAAAATTGGTGTCACTTCTTTTCTGCTATCCCCTCCCCACCTTACTTTTTCTGCTTCATATTTAAAAATAAAAATAAACATTGAAAAAGACAGCTGTACTGAGCTAAGATGTGTATGACCTTCTCAAAATGATTCTTGTCTTTAGAATACCTTCTGATAAGCTGAATTGTCCAGTGTAACCATGGTTCAGCGTAATGACATCAGTGTTTAGTCTTTGTGTTTTTCTTTGTCCTTTCTTCTACCCCTCTCCCTTCTTCTATCCCTACCCATTAAAGTAGTACAAAGAGAAGGCTAGACTAGTCTGTAAGATGGAACTCCAAGTTTAAGTGAACCCTCAAAATGTTTAGGAAGATGTTTCTTGTGGTGTATTATCTTGATAAGAACAACAACAAAATTGCCAGTTGTCTGTGTTCTCTTATCACTATTCCTAATATTTGTACATGGTAGCTTTGATTCTGCAAGTAAAAGTAAATCATGTGTTGTGACTGGTGCTTTCCTATCTTTGTGACCGTTTCTTGAGTAATACTGCATGACAATGTCCCTATGTTACATCCATTCAGAAGATTTGTTGTTTTAACTAGAAAGCTAGGAAGAGAAAAAGAAACTATACTGGGGGGAGGGGAATCCTTCAGTATTTTGAAAACTGAGATCACTTCAGAGCCTTAGCCATGCCTAAAATACCTCTCAGCTCCCAGTGGTATCAGTACCTCTTTAGTAGATTTCCCAGAATCCAAGGCAGTTTGTTTTATCCAGTGTCCATGGCAGCACAAGTCCCCCCATAGAAAGGACAGAGTATAGCCATGATTTGAGAAATGTTTTTGCTATATACAAGCATGTCTCTCTTTCCCTGAATCATGGACATTCTAGACAGAAAGAAGGCTTTCCAGCCTTTGACTACAAATCTGTGGTCCTCCTTTTCCAGCATGATCGGAAATAGACCCATAGACCACCCCCCTCTAGGCTCCACCCATCCTTCGAGTGACAGGTGCACTCCCCTGTCCCCACCCCCTCCTGCCAGCTGGCTCCACCATGAACAAGTCTGTTTTTCCCTTGAGATGTTCTTCGAAACCATGGGGGGGGGGGGAGAGGGGCTTGTTTGTTTGTTTTTTGTTTTTTGCTCTCTACCTTACCAGAGTCTCTCTGTCATTATTTACATCTCTCTTGCAGCTAGTGCTCTCTCTCAAGATGAGGCATTGAGACCCATTCTTCCCTTCACCAGTCATAGCAGGCCCTGAAACCTTTTTCACTCTTTATCTCTGTCATTTCCGGTCGAAGAGAAAGTCTCCTACAGATTGTTTGCTATCAAATCCTCAAAGACCATTAACTCCAAATTGATTTTCCTCTTCCCCTCTTCCTTCATCATTACTCTTCCTCCTGTTTTGTTTTTCTGTTTAATGTACCAAAAAAAGAGAGAGAGAAGATTTTTTTTAAAAAAAAGAAAAAGAAAAAAAGGACTGGTTTTGAAACAGACTTGGTAATATTTTCCTTAGCTCCTCTGTGGGCATGCTGGTGAAGGAATATGTCCAATTCAAGCTCATGCTTGAAGATACTGAAATATTTGTGAGATGTGTAAGTACGCTTTTGTAACCAGGAACTTCTACTCTGACCAAACAAAGCTTGGGGTTTTGATACAGTCCTAGAGATGCTGGAGGAGGTTTTTTATTTTGATGGAGATACAATATTGTACCATTGGCTTAGGAACACTGTGAGGTCAACTAAAACACTATCCAAGTGTTGAAAATGAGCTGAAACATGAATATATGATCCCAGAAAAACAACAGACTTAGAGTACCCCTGGCTGGTGATGACATGGTTTGAAGGTCCACATAGTTTCCACAGTATGCTTCATTTCTTTCTTTCAGACAGACTCTTTGTATTTCTGTGTGAATTTATATCTTTGGAATAATAGATATGGAATAGATTAGAAAGAAGCTGGGGACCATACCTGTAACCCTAGCTACTCAGGATACTGAGATCTGAGGAGCCAGGCCAAAAGCCAGCCTGAACAAGGAAGTCTGTGAGATTCTTATGTCTTTAACCACAAAAAAAGCTAGAAGTACACCTGTGGCTCAAGTGATAGTATGCCAGTCTTGAGCAAAAAAGCTAAGAAACAGTGCCCAGGCTCTGAGTTCAAGCCTCAGTACTGGCACACAAACACACACACACACAAAAAAAAATTTTTTTAAGAAGCACCTAAACACAGGTCTAACAACTAAAACTTCAGTTCAAATTGCATATGTTCGTGCTATGAAAGGAGAAATAAGACAGAAAACTCATAGCCCATCTGAAATTAAGAAAAATGGTTTGGCTTTTGCATAATTTCAGGTCTTATAGTATGGAGTTATAATCCTTATAATCCTTATATGAGTTTTGGCTTATTGATATTTGTGTTTATTAAAGGAGAAATGGGGTCTTCTGATTACTTTAGCCATCTCCTTTAGAAATTCACCATTTTCACCAGCATAATTTTATTTTAAGAGTAACTAGTAGAAGAATTCAGCTTAATTATTGAACGCCCTAATTTCTATATTCTTGTATAATATATTGGATAATAAGAAAATATGCCATGAAATTAGGAAATAAATAAAATGAGTTTCATATTTAGAACTGGAACTCTAAAAAGAAAAAAATTACATCATTCTCAATATGAATGCCAGTTGAAAATTTGTTATTATTTTTATTTGAAGGCTAGTACTATTTGATTTTTTAAACAGAGGATTTAAAGGAAAAGTCAAATGAAAATCATTTCTCTACATACATTTCATGTAAGAAATTTTAAGAAAAATCAAGCATGCTGTCTGAAAGGGTTTTTTTAATATATTTTTCTTCCTTAGTATTTGCTTCTAGCTACTCCTGGCAATGATGACTTGTTACATGTATGTCAATATTTCACAGCCCAAGGATTGTTCACATTTTCCTACATAAGATCTATGAAATATGTCTTTTAAATAGAAGGAAATATCGAAATGTTAAAGCAGGTAAACCTGAATGTGATGTGCACATTTTCATCCCCCATGAGCAATGTATTTGTTTTAATAAATGGAATTTTCAGATTCATTTCATGTGGAGTCAAGTTTATTGTGAAGGCCTGTGACCCACCCATTCCATAGCAGCTCATTTGCCCTCTGATAGCACAGGTGCATGGGGAAATAGGCGCACGTTTATTTTCTTTTGCCTGTTGGTGCCAAGAAGTCCTAAGGAAAAGGATAACTCACCTGAGACTATAAGCCATTCTCAGGAATAGCTTGTGAGAAAGAAGAAATATGGCAGTTAGACCATACAGACAGATAAGCTCTATAGATATTTCAGCTTGCTGTGAATATGCTACAGTGATTTATTTCCTTTAAAAAATTTTTTTTCTTTGAATACAGAGCTATCCTCCATAAACCGTGATTTAAAAGGAGTGCTAGAGAACAAAGATCCTTAGAATTCTAGCCTCGGCAGCTCTTGAAGATCTTCCTAGTCGAGAAAGCTTTCTAAATGTCTCTCAAATTGTGACAGTATGTAGTGGATCTTGCTAGTAAAGAAATACTGACTCTTTCCCAGGACTTGTGCCAGCAAAAACAGCATCCCTAAACCAGGGATGACGGAGCCACTTGGTGAAGTGTGTGAACATCACTGTTTCTAGTGATTCTGCTTGAGAATCACTGCTTGGAATCCCTCTTGAAAAAGAAATACTGTGGCCTTCTACAAGTCCAGATTCTCTGGCAGTAACTTAGGACCATGCTTTCTATCACATGCTGTAGGCTGAGGACCACTCATTTCCATGCTTAAAACAGAATGCCTAAGGAAAGGCACAAAAGGAATAGTCACTGGAATTGGTTTGGCTGCCCGTGAGTGACCATGTAACCAATGGGTGACAATCCAGCCAGTCCTGGCCTGAGACCTTATGAGATGGATGAGGATGGGTTTTAGCTCTGTTCTTGTTTCCTTATGATCCTGTGGGAGGACTCTCTCCAGCTCCTGTTCTTTAATAAGCCGGTCACATTTTAGACAGCGCTCACAATGACAGAGGGAATTGGAGCTGGGTCAGCTCCAATCCACAAATTGCAAATAATTTGCCAAGGGAAATCCCTTTCCCTTCGGTTCTGTCCCAAATCTACATTTTCTTCTATTTAGAAGCAAAGACACAGGCAGAATTCATTTTAATGAAGGGGGCCATGCGCTCTCCAGCTTTTCCTCTGCAAGAACTCCTACTATTTCTACAGGTTAGTTAGAGGAGCTGGAGGTGGAAGGTGCATCTGTGCCCTAAGGTACAGAAAGATGGTGCCATGTGACCTCGGCGCATACAATATGCAAGCAAAAGTTCATTTGACATGAGCTGAAGATTCAGAAATAGCCCCAGAATTCCTGTGTGTCCTCGGGCAAGTTCTTTCAAGTCTTAAAATGGGGACAAAATGCCTGATCCAAGCTGGGTATAAATGGTTCACACCTGTAATCCCAGCACCCAGGAGGCTAAGGAAGGAAAATCACAAGTTTGAGGCCAGTCTGGGCTACATAGGAACATCCTTTCATAGACATAGAGATGATAGATAGATAGATAGATAGATAGATAGATAGATAGATAGATAGATAGATAGATAGATAGATAGATAGATAGATAGATAGATAGATAATGATCTGTAAATGATTTATAGATATTACAGAGTAGATAAATGATAAACTGATTGATAGATAATGAATAGATGGCAGATAGACAAGAAAGAAAGAATACATGAAGGAAGAGATTATAAAGGATCACTGGCACTTCTTGATAGCAGCTTTCCAAGAAGGTTGCTAGACTGTTCCTTCCCAACTCTCATCTCACTTTTCCTCTCTATCTCCCAACACACATAGCCCTTTCCAGGGCTCAGGCTCTCAATGTTTCATGTCTGAATTCCCACCACACTGTCACCCTCCCACTCTTCCACCTTTTAACCAACCCTGTCCCCTGAGTAGTCATTAATCCCCTTTAGTTGCAAGTAACAGGAACCTCAAAGTAACTGCCTGATAAATAACTGAGGAGCAGGGAGGTGAGTCCTGCTTCAAGCCTAGCTGGCTTTTATGTCATTCCTGGAGACTCATAAAAGCCATACATGTGCCCTTGTGTCTGCCACTCATGAAAGTGAAATGTTAATAACCACGACAATAATGATAACAATAATAAAGTAAACATGTATTAATTCCCTTAGTATGTACCAGGAAGGATGCAAAACATTTTATAGACAATATCCCATTTGTTCTGATCGTAACTGTCTGACTTGACATTATTTATCTCTTGAAGCAGACACTTCTGTGGCTCCCGGCACATGTGTGACCCACCTCTGATTTCAGCCACAGCTACAGTAAAGGTCTTGACAAATTCATTCTTACCGGCAGAATTCAGTTCTCCTGGGAAGAACTTCAGCCAATGTCGGAAAGGGAGGAAGGTCTGAAGGCCTGGCTCACCTTTTACCCTCAAAAGATGCATTTGATATGGTCTTGCTGAGCATTCCTAGCAACATTAAGCCTCCTCAACCATCACCAACAGTAACCAAGCCAGTAATACATCATGTTGGATTCTGCTCCTTAAATCTGTCTCATTTTTCCCTCTTCTGACATTTCTGCTTCCTGAGATCATTCTCACCACCCTCTGCAATAATCTTCCTGCACCTGAGGTCCCTAGTCAGGCTCTGCTTTGGGAGGGACTAGACTCACTCACTCCAGGAATTTTGAGGTTTAAAAAGATTGACATTTCCCCAAAATCCACGATGCTATAAAATGGCATCTGAAAGACATAAATCTCAATCTGCCTCAGTTACGAAGTTTTAACTCTTCATGACTATCTTGGAGTGTGAACTGGAATGTGCATATGTAAGAAGGGAGCTACAAGGAAAGTTACGAATGTGTTGTGTATAAAATAAGCAGATTGTTTGTAAAAATCAAGCCTCTAGATTACTTGTCTGGAATGAAAAAAAAATATGAGTCTTCTCTTCCAAGTTACCTTTTCTCCATTTGGCAAGTAGAAAATATCATCAGTAGTTGTCAGTTTCACCTTCCAGGGAGAACATTTCCTGATCTCAAGGAACTCACGCAAGGAAAACAACAGATAGTTATAGCAAGAAGGTTCAGGATGTTTATTTTTGTAATTTGGGACTTTCAGGAGGTGGAAGGGATGGTGGATCTCTTCCTTTTCCAGCTACTGTTCTGACAACTGCTTCCCTGTCATTTTAGACCCCATCAACCCTCTCAGGGTGAGAAGCAGGGTCATCCAAGAGGCAACGAATGCTTCTAGGCATGACTGGAGAAAAAAGACTAGCTGGACAGAAACCCTTGTGAATGTGGTTCTGAGGTCTCACCAGAGCTTCTTTGGGAAAAGATAAAATAGTGCTTATCTCATTCTCTTACCCTCACCCCATTTCCTGTTCTCACTCCAAGAACACGCACAGTTCCACTCAGGCTTGTAACAGAATCCCAGGTACAGAACAACAGACAGTGCTGCACACACATTTACTTTGCATGTGTGTGTGCACACCCATGCACACACACACACACACACACAGACACACACACGATACAAAGAAAAGGTATTCTAAAAAGCTTGTGAAAGCGTGCTCTGTCCAGAGCAGTGCACTGGAACATCCCATCATCAAAGCATCCTAACTCCTACTTGTAGGCCATCTTGGTTTACTTTATGACAGCAGTTCTCAGAGTGCTCTGGGATGTGCTCAAAAGGATTCCTGAGGCTTTCTCAGAGGATCTACAATGCCAAAGCTATTTTTGTAATTACACTATTATGTCATTTTCCCTTTCTACTCTCATTTTCTATTGAATGACACTGGAGATTTTAGATACTGAGGTGAGATCAAATGCAGATCAAATGCAAACACGTATGAGGATCCCGTTATCTTCTATTAACTCAGATACTTAAAACAGCTGCAAAAGTTTAAAAAACAAGGCTGGATACTTTCTACCATGCTATAGACAAATATGTTCATTTTTATAGAAATATATTTTCATTAAAACATTGTTTTTGTAAAAGAATATATTTTACAGAAACACATTATATTTGTCATTATTATTTGCAATGACTCAACAAATGTATATTTTTAAAGATGATATGTTTTTAATCTCTAATTTAGCAAGTGGCATTCGATACAACTCACACAAGCCAAAGCTCTAGACGAGGTCTGTAATGACTCTTAAAGTATAAAGAAGTCCTTAGGCACTAAATTTTGAGAAGTGCTACCTTATAGAATGTCTTCTATTCTAACTCTTTGTTTTGCAGACAGAAAGTTTACCATTCAAAATCATATGGCTATTTCCTAGTAGAGTCATGAATAGAACATAGATGGACAAAGGTGATCATTTAAAGGGACTAAAGAGAAATGCAGTAAGTTTTCCCCCAGGATATAAATGTTCGCAAGGACAACACTCCTGAATTCAATTTCATAATTAAGTAAGATCATGACTGATCCAGGTATTAAACACTTGTCAAAAATTGTATTCAACTCATTATTAGTAAGGACATTAGGCAGATTTTTCCAACTGATTCAAGATGAAAGTCAGAGGGCAGACAGGCATTGATACATAAGGAATACTGATGAGTTTGCAAATCTATGCAAAACTAGCTTCTTCCCAAAGAAAGAGACAATCAGTTGAGTATTTGCCAGACAGAATTAAGTCACACATCTAAACACGAGAGCTATTTTGCATTGCTATCAGTTACTGTCAGCTCAAAGAGAAGGAAAGGCAGAGAGTTCTCACAGAACCAGAAGTGCATAACCCAGAAGAGTATGCTCTCCACAAAGCACATTCTTTTTATGGAAGCATAGGCTTTTCCTACCATTGAGATTCTGTGAGGAAAAAAGGAAATGTGTATGTTCCGCGAAGGAAATAGGAAATGTGTACATTCTGCTCTGAGGGATCTGGCAGTCTGTCTCTCTTATACAGTCTTTCTCTCTTATATAACCCACTACTCTGCTACTCATAGATAAACAAGTCACTTGTTAACACCTACCTCCATATATTGGGTACTAGACACTACCATGTTAGTATATGAAGTATGCTCCCACAGATGCATGTGTGGTGATACTTTGAGGAAGCTGTGGAAACTAGGAAAGTAAAGCTTTGAAGGCTTAGTTTCTGCCTCCCTCTCTGCTTCCTATCCACTATAATGGCCAGCCTTCTCCACTTGCTCCCACTGCCACGATGTTCTGCTTCACAGTGGATCCAGAACCAGCAGAGGCAAGGACTATAGACCAAAACCTCTGAAAAACTGTGAGCCAGAATGAATCCTCCCTCCTTTAAGTGGTTTGGGTCAGGTATTTTATCACTGCAATAAGAAAAGAAACTAGTACACTTTTTTTTGGTCAGTTATGGGGCTGGAACTCTGGGCTTGGGCACTGTCCCTGAGCTCTTCAGCTCAAGGTGAGCGCTCTACCACTTGAGCCACAGCGCCACTTCCTTAATACACTTTTTATGCTTCAGGATCTTGAAGTCCTCTCTAATGCCTCATCATATACGATACTTTACAAAACTTAAGACATGTGTACAAAATGTACATTTTGCCACTTTGTCCATTCTGTGTAGGTTCAAAGTCTAGTGCACCCAGCTGAACCTTTGCTTTCTTCACTAATTTTAATTTGGGGGTGAGGTGGGTAGTACTAAGGGTTGAACTCAGGGTCTTACAGGTGCAGCATCACTTGAACCACAACCCCAGCCCTCTTTTCTGATTCTGTGCCAGTGCAACAGAAAGTGACCGGTGGCAAGAAGTAACTTTTGGTACTAGAGTTTGAACTCAAGGTCTTGTATTTACTTACTAGGCTCTACCACTTGAGCCATGCGTCCAGTCCTAGTTTTGCTGTTACTAAAGTCTCTCAAACATTTCTGCCTGGGCTGGCCTCAAGCAGCTATCCTTCTGCTCTTAGGCTCCTGAATAGCTATAATTACATACTTGTACTACCAGCTGCTAGCATGATAGAGAAGTTTCAATAATTCTCTCTGCTAAGGAATAGGCACAATCAAACCTCAAAGAGGTGTTCTGGTCCCTTTCTCTTTCTTGGAGGATGACTATTTCTAGATGGTCCTCTGGTGAAGATTTTACACAGATATTCTCCCAGAAAGATGGAGTTGTTACAGAGGTTGGACTAAGAGTTGCCTTAGGCCAGAGGGTGGCAAACCACAGGCCACATCCAAATCCACCTGGATTTTATATGACCTACAAGTGAAGGAATATACAGAGAGAGAGAGAGAACTTTTTGATGACTGAGAAAAGAATATTTTGTGATGTAAAATTACATGGAATTCAAACCTCAGTGTCGATTAGATTTCATTAGAAGACAAGTATCCTCATGCATTTCTTATTTTCTGGGCCTGCTTCAAGCTGCAAGGGAAGAACTGAACATTTGTGACAGATGCTGTGTGGCCCTCAGAGGAGAAAATCCCAACTATCTGGCTCTCCACAGAAAAATGTGGCCAACTCTTGGCTTAGAGTAGCTTTCTAATTGGAAGTCATTTCTCAGAAATCCCAGAGTGGCAGTTCTGAAGAACCTCAGCGTGGCATGCCCTTCATGCTCCAAATTTCAGAATTACGTGTGTGTGTGTGTGTGTTTGTGTGTGTGTGTGTGTGTGTGTGGTTTGTGTGTGTGTGTGTGTGTGGTTTGTGTGTGTGTGTGTGTGTGTGTGTAGAGGGGCCGGGTGGTGGGGAGGGAATTCTGTTATTTCAGGAGTCTAGGAAAAAGGCCAAACCCCATAAGCAGCTTGAAGTCCTGGTCTGAACTTTACTTGGGGAAGTTTCTCCATTGGGTTTCCTGCTGTTGGCACCTCAGTCACTCTGTGGCTGTTCTGGGTTTCTGTCCTGGGGAAGTCTGCTTGAATTTACCATTAATTACAATAATTAAAATTAAGTGCTACCTCTTGTGTGGGAATTTTCCCGTTCCCTAACAGGGAGAAGCCTCCAGATCGTTTGTTTTTCTCAGAGCACCCTCTGCTGTCGACTTTTCAGACAAACTCCACATCATGGAGTTTCTAACAATAAAAGGGCTTTGACATCAGGAGGAAGCCAAAGGCTGACTTTGATCTAGAAACAAAGGCACGTGCCACTGTGCCCAACCCTGGAAGAGCAGGAGATGGTTGAACTTTGGCTTCCAGACAGCTTGTTAGCTGAGTTTATTGCTTAATCCAGAAAGACCTTGCTTGATTGGAGCATAACCAGGCTCATTTATTAAGACTCAGGTCAGGTTTAAGGCAGCTTTTTCGATGTAGAAGAGAGAAGCCTGATTTAAATCAGGTAAATATTGTGGTATAATTGTTTAGGATTGGTAAACAGCAAGGTTTGGGAAGTCCAGAAATATAAACTATTGATTTGATGGAAGTTCCTGAAATTTCTACAGTGAAACAAAGCTTTGCTACTTTGCTTGTCCAAGGCAAGCATCTCTAAACTAATAGTTATACTAGTGATCACTGTGTTATCATAAATAATTTTTAGGTTCCTAGATTTGAAATAATCACACATAAAGTCTAAGAAGCACAAGTGTGGATGTGGTCTGGGTATAGCCAGTCCATGGTGACTTGAGATGAAACACTGCGCCCACTTTGGGCTATCAACTTCGTTAGGGTGAATGGAAGTCTGTTAATAACTCTAAACGGGTATGGATGTAGGAGCTCTGCAGCTATTAGCGAGCCTGCCAAGAAAAGGATTGCTCTGTGTCAGGCCATGTACTGGTTTAAGTTGAGCATCCATGCTAGATGATAGCATGTCACATCAAAAGAGGGACAGTTCCTTGTGGGCCCAGCCCTACTTGGAAGGTGCTCTGCAGAGGTCCTCATCAGAGAGCAGCAGGGTGAACAGCAACAGGGCCCAGGCTTGACTGGCTGCATGGAGAAGTCAGGGAGCAAACGCAGTAGTGGCTGATGCCAGAGCTGCAATTCAAAAGAGAGTGGAAATCCATAAGGCTAGGAAAGGACAGAATTAGGGAGCCCCACCCCCCAGACCATGGGTTCAGGAAAGTTAAGCTCCCGGAATATTCTGAGAATAGCAAATAAGTCCATGTTACTTAATTCCACCAGTGGGATTCCACGAGCAGGAAAGAAAGTTTAAGACCAGGTAGTCTTCTTTGCAAAAATTTGGGACTTTATCCCAGAAGTGGCATAGAGACCATGAAAAGTATTAGTATACAAGTATCAAGAATAGTTGGAGCCAGGCTTGTGCCTACAAATCTAGCTACTCAGGAAGCTGAGATATAAGGATATAGGTTCAAAGCTTGCCAGGGCAGAAAAGTCCATAAGACTCTTACCTACAATTAGCCAAAAAAAAAAAAGACAGAAGTATAAGAGTGGCTCAAATGGTAGAGCGAAAAAGCCAAAGTATGAGGTCCTGAGGTCAATACCAACACAAGCATACCTCAAAAAAGTAAGTGGGTGTAAAAAGACTTAACCATAAGGAAGCTATGGCTTCAAAAACAGGAATCCAAAGACATTCACAAAAAAAAAGAAAAGAAAAAAGTGGGTTTGAGATAGAGAAGAGAATTCCCAGGCTTGCTCACAATTAGATATAGAAAGGAGAAAGAGAAAAGGGATTCTAGTTAGATGACACACTGGACTTTGGTTCAATTAGCTAAGATGAAAAATGCAACAAGATAAGATGGTATGTTCAGTTTAGATGCTTTGGCTAGGAAGCCAGAAGAGGGGCTAACCTAAGAAAGACAAAATTGGAGCTCCTCTGAAGGAGGGCGATTAAACAAGCCATTTCAAGGTGATGGACATAACACAGTAGAACATACTCAGAAAGAGAACGCAAGAGAATACTCCCTGCTCTCCAGGTAGAAGGAAAAGAGGAGGACAGCGAGGGTAATTCATTTTTGTGGAGCAGGAGATTTGGCCTATTTCCTACTCTGAATTTAATTAACTCAATGCCTGAAAGGTTGGGAAACAATAGAAGTGGGAAAGAAGAAATTATTATAAATGAAGATGGCCTCTCCAGGGATCCAGCTGTGCAAGATGCAAGAATAGCAGGTGTGAGCCTGGAGTGTGGCTCAGGGCTTAGTTGCTGAACAAGAAGGTCCTGAAGGGGCCATTTTTTACAATACTGAGGATTGAAGTCAAGGCCAAGTGAAGCATTCTATCACTTGAGCTACTCCCCCTAGTCTTTTATGTTTGTTCCTCAGATAGGGTGAGCTAGTTAGAAATAGTCCCTGTACTTGCTGAGTTTATAGTCTAACAATGGGAATGGCCTTTACATGGCACAGTACAATTAATACCACAGTGCAAAGTAAAATGGGAAGAGGGGATAAGGATGTAACAAGGGGCTGGACTGTTCTAGGAAGTTTGGGGTGGGTGTCATGGGGTGGGGTGGGCAGCACTAGGCAAAATGAGGAGGAGTAAGAGAAAGAGGAGGAGGGAAAAAATTCTAGGCAGAAAGAACTGAAGATGGATGATTTCTCATGTTCAAGGAAGACGAGTCAGCAACAGAAATGGAAGGAAATTGGGGGATAAGAAAGTACGAGGAACAGACTTGACTTTTGGAAATGTTCACTTTGAGTTACCAAAAAGACACTCCTGCTCATAGGCGGGCAGGATCTGGGCTTCAGAAAAAATGTCAGCCTGAGGAATCACCAGCAAACACCAGGCAAATTAAAACCACTAGAGCCAGATGCCAGTGGCTCAGGCTTATAATCCTAGCTGCTCAGGAGGCTGAGATATGGAAACCATAGGAATTGAAGTCTGATAGACTCCATCTACAAAATAACCAGCAAGAAAAGAAAACTCAGACAAAGCTAGAGGTGTGGTTCAAGTGGTAGAGCACCAGCTGAGTGATCAAGCTAAGTGAGAACAGAGGAAGTGTGTGGCTCTGAGTTCAAACTCCAGTCACACAACTGGCTGTTTATTGTGGGTGTTCCTTCCTTTCTGCCCCAAAGATTACAAATATTTGTCTCCTGGCCATAATGGTCCAAAACTACACGGAACCCTTTTTCCTCTGGATTCAAATCGTGCCCATCAGTCTCATTCATTCTAGTGTTTTTGTGTGCTTTTGTTTGGTAGTCCTAGGGTTTGAACTCAGGTCCACATGCCTCCCTCCCTTTCTACATTCTGGCTGAATTCAGGTTCTCAAACTCCCAAAGAGCCTCACACAGACTTAACTTCCACATAAAACTCTATACACGAGGCGGGGGGGGGGGGAAGGAGAAAAAATGGGGGAGGACAGAAAGGGAGAAGGGTATGTATGCATTCTCATACATGTGTATATTTGAAGTATTCATTTGATTTTTGTTTTGTTTTTTGTCTGTCTTGAGGCTTAAATTCAGGGCCTAGGGGTTGTCCCTGAGCTCTTTTTGCTCAAGGTTAGAACTCTACCACTTTGAGCCACAGCTCCACTTCCAATTTTTGAGTGGCTAACTGGAGATAAGAATCTGGAGCCTTTTCTGCCCAAGCTAGCTTCAAACCTGTAATCTAGGATTACATGTGTGAGCCATGGGCACCCAGCCAATTTGGTATATTTTAAACATTGGCTAGGTATTACTATTTTTTTAAGATTTACTATTCTCTCACTTTACAACCAAACATAAACCTTGAAAAATGGAAATAATCTGACCTCTGTCAACTTAAGGGAGGTGAATGTGTAGGCAAGATTTTACATGTGTTCTCAATTTCTTCTCCAAGCTGGCTGGTTTGAACATTCTTCCAGTCCTGGAACACATTCTTTTCCAAGGACTAACTCTGTGGGTCTGGATGAACTCTCTTCAACCTCCTTTTTTATCTGTTAGTTCTCTCATTTTTTAAAACTGGGAAAAGAATCAGGAATTGCCAGCTTTGGAATGAAGGCATACCAACTTCAAAGAACATGTGGATTCTAAATAGAGAGCTGTTTATGTAAGTGTGAACCATTCATTCCAATTCAAGTAAACTAGCCAGAGTAAGTTTGGTCACCTTAAAGAGAGCTGTAGTCTCCTACTGTAGTCAGATTTTTATGTGGTGGTTGTTTATAATATGAAGTTCAACTTTTTTTTTTCTTTTTGTGACTAGCATGCATTAGGTCTTGGGTCCAATCTCCAGTACCAACAAAGAATCTTGATGAATGAAATGTCTCTTGTATATGTAGGGTGTCACAAATATTTCGAGTGTCAGTTCCTTGTTTATGTTTAGTTTAATTATCTCATCCAGGTACCAGTAGCCCATGCCCATAATCTCAGTTACTCATGATCTATGGATCATGGTTTAAGCCAGCTCAGGCAGAAAAGCTGTGTGACTCTTATTTCCAGTTAATCAGCAAAAATCCAGAAATGGACTGTGCCTCAAGTGGTAGAGAGCTAGCCTTGAGTGGAAAATGGACAATGCCTAGAGACAATGCCTAGGCCCTGAGGTCAAGCCCTTTGACCAGCACACACATACACAGGTAAATAATAATATAATAATCATAATCATAAACCATATTGAGAGGTTTCAACATATCAGATCTGGTCACTCACCCAAGATACAATAGGAAATGTTAAGGGTCAAAGAAAGGAGATTTATTTATAGACAATCTGCGTTTAGGAAGAGAGCAAAAAGCATTTCAGCCCATTTTTGGACTAATAGTCATAAGCTTTAGTTCTAAACAGAGGAAGAATTGGGGTAGGAGGTGAGAAGTGGACATAATTAAACAGTCCTGGTCAAAGGTATGGAGCTCACCTGATTGTTTGGGTGAGGTCAATTCAGGATAGATCATCCTTATTGCCCTGGGGGGGGGGGTGACAGTTTTGATTTTTCACAAAATATTTACCCAGAAGTCTTTTCTACAAAAGGGATTCAGAGAGAGAGAGAGAAAGAGAGAGAGACAGAGAGAGAGACAGAGAGAGAGACTCAAAGTAATGAAGGCATAAACAAAATACAGCAAGCCTTTCATTAATTTTGGGGCCCAGTTGAGAAGTTGGCATAAATTAGTGAAAACAGTGTTTAAGTATCAGTTATTAAACAGGGTGATAAAAAATGGATAAGCTGATGGATTGGCTCACACATGTCATTCCTGCTACTGTGGAAACTGAGGCAGGAGTTTGGAGCCAGCAGGACAACATAACCAGATCCCATCTGTCAAGAAGAAAGATGATTAGGGTTAGGGTTAGAATATAATAAATAAAAAATAAAAAAATTAAATAAAGAAAAAGAAGAAAGATGAATTTGGGTGCTGGTGCCTCATCTGTAATATTAGATACTGGGAGGTAGAGATGGGGAGCATAGAGAACTGGGGTTCAGGCAAAAAGTTTAAGAGACTCCATCACAACCAGTTGCTGGGTGTGGTGGTACATGCCGGTCCTTCCCAGCAACACTGGAGACATAAATGGGGTATGAAAGTACTGTTTGGCCAGGGAAAGAGAAAGGGAGGAGGAAAGAGAGGGAGGGAAGGAAAAGGAAGGAGGGAGGGGGGAAGGGATAAAGAGAATTTCAGAGCAGAAAGTACTGTATAGTTCAAGAAATATAGTACCTATGGTTAAACATGAATCCCTGAGTTCAAATCCTGGCATGACACAAAGAGAGAAAGTGGGGGGGGCGGAGAGAAGAAAGAAGAGAGAAGAGAGAGAAATGAGAGAAAGAAAGAGAGGATAGAAGGGATACTGTTCAACTTTCAATGTTAAATATATAAGAATAAAGAGTCCCAAACCTTAAGTTTTTCCCAAAGTCCTTATTTCTATCACTAACAGTCCTGTGACCAATCCAGTGGAATCCTTTACTTTTTTGTGCATGCCTAGCACTTGAACGCTGAGCCTGGGTGTTGTCCTTGAGCTTTTTTTGCTAGTGCTCTACCACTTGAACCACAATTTCACTTCTGGCTTTTTGTGGTTAATTGAAGCTAAGAGTCTCACAGACTTCCCTGTCCTGACTGGCTTTGAATAACAATCCTCAGATCTCAGCCTCCTGAGTAGCTAGGATTACAGACCTGAGCCACCAGCAACTAGCTGTCCTTTTTGATTGAAGGGAAAAAAAAATTAGCAATCACAGGTTGAAAACTTAATGCCTATAAGGTCCCATGAATAGCACCTGGGAAGGGGGGTCCTAGCACTCAGGGGGTTGCATGCTTGGTAGAGTGTGATCACAGAACACAACCTATGCCAAGAGGACAAAGGTCATCTGTATCCCCTGGGAGGCTCAGCATGGATGACAACAAAGATCAGGAAAAGAGGCATCATTTGAAAGAGCCTAGAAAGGTCAGGCAGTCTTTGAAAGCTGGGCGTGGCAGAGCAGGATGGAGAGAAAAAGAGAGCCCAGTAATGGCACAGACATCCCAGAGAACAGCCTAAGCAAGGTCAGGGAAGTAGAATTGTTACTGATCCACAATTGGTACAGAAATTAAAAGCACTAAAAATGATATAGCAATGTGTGGCAAGGCAACAATGAATTAATACCCCTCTCTATAACTACTGTAAGCTAGAGGGGGAAAGAACCAAATGCACCAAAAAGAATTATATAGCACTTTGATACAGTCATTCTATTTCCTTTGAGCCAAATAATTGAAAAAAATTGCATTTATACATGGGTGTTTTATTTTTCTACTGTTAATTTTTATTGTGCAGCAGTCCTCTCTTATCTGCAGTTTTATTTTCTATAGTTTTAGTTATACACAAACCTCTCTAGGGTAAAAGTATTAAAACAGAAAATTCCAGAAAGCAAGTCTCACACTTTAGCTCATGCCTGTAATTCTAGCTGCTCAGGAGGCTTAAAATCTGACAATTTCATTTCAAAGCCAGTCCCAGCAGACAAATCTGAGAGACTCTTATTTCCAGCTAACCAGTGAAAAGCAGGTATAGCTCAGGTGGCAGAGCACCTCAAGTGAACAAAGCAAGAGCACAAAGCCCTGAGTTCAAGTTCCAGTATTGCCATAAAAGATAAAAGGAAGGCTGGGCACTAGTGGCCCACCTCGGTAATCGTAGCTATTTAGGAGGCTGAGATCTTAGGATTCTGTAAGACGCCAACCCAGGCAGAAAAGTCCAAAAGAAAAAAAAAAAAAAAGAAAGAAAGAAGGGGGATGAGGAAGGAAGGAGGAAAGAAAGGGAAGGAAAGAAAGGGAAGGAAAGGAAGGAAGGGAAGGAGGGAAAGAGGGAGGGAAGGAGGGAGGGAGGGAGGGAAAGATAGTAAATTGTGGCATTCTGAATGCTACATTCTGATGGCATCTCATACTGTCTCACTGTGACCCTTGTAGGACATGACTCATGCCTTTGCCAACATACCCATGGCGGACATACTTGCTACAGCCCATCAGTAGCTGCCTTGGTTGTTGGGTGGGTATCACAGTGCTGGGTTTAGGGGTTCCTTGACCCACAGAGTTGTGAGGCAAAGGGGCACCAGAGCATGAAACCTGGACAGATTTACTCTGGCACTCTGCAATGCTGCAGAATAGAGAGGAAAACCAGTGTGTGCAGGGTTCAGGATTCTCCAAAGTTTCAGGACTCTGCTGGTGGTGTTGGAACATATCCCCTGTGGATCAGGGGAACTTCAGTGACTGATTGTGACAGATTGAGCTAACACTTTGAAAGTGAAGCACCAGGGTTTAGGGCTTGTCAAGTCTCTTGTTCCATACTGTGTCAGATGTGGAGCGGAACAGGAAGAATGAGTTGGAAATGGTAGATTCAGACATAAGCAGGAGGGCTGTTTTTTTGGTGGTTTTTTTTTTTTTTTTTTGGTGATATAAGTCTATTATAGGCTCAGAGAAATGGAAGAGGAGACAGGAAAAGATGGGAGGAATCTGGAATATATAAAACCATCTGAGTTACAAATAGAGATTCTATTTTCTTTTATATTTAGCACAGAGCAAACAAAACACACCTGAGGGTCATGTGTGCCATCCATTTGCAAATTCTTTGAGGCAAACAGATAAGGTTGTGCTGCTTGGGGGCTGGGAATGTGGCTTAGTGGTAGAGCGCTTGCCTAGCATGCATGAAGCCCTGGGTTCAATTTCTCAGTACCACATACACAGAAAAAGCCGGAAGTGGCGCTGTGACTCAAGTGGTAGAGTGTTAGCCTTGAGCAAAAGAAGCCAAGGGACAGTGCCCGGGCCCCTGAGTTCAAACCTCAGGACTGGCAAAAAAAAAAAAAAAAAGGTTGTACTGCTCAGTTTCACTGGCCACACAGTGGCAGAGTATCAATATCTCCTGGGCCCTAGAGGCCCTCAGAAGAATGTCATGTGCAAGAGGTCATCTTATGTTCCTGTGTGGCCGATGGCAGTGTGAGGGACTTAGCAATGACCTGGGCCCCAGCAACTGAGGATGGCATAAAACTGAGTGCATCGGAAGGGATGCCAGAGAGAGACAAGGAAGGCACTTAACTGCTTTCTTCTGTCTCCCACTCTGTGGAATTTTGAATGTTCCATAAAATTCTGGAGCAATCACAAGGGTAAAGTGGGATCCTGATGGATGCACCATAAATAGCTAATGACTTACTTTTTGTCTTTGGCCATAGAAGGTTGAAAGCAGAAATTAGGTCTGTAGTCATGGACTGTTTTGAATCATGCTCTTCAGCAATGGTCTGAATGATGGATGAAGGCCTACTTTATTTTCCAGGAGTGCTTATCAAAGACAGCCCCTTAGTGGGAGATTTACCCCGTTCTGAAAACCAAATCCATGTATTTCTCCATAATGAGGGAAAAGATGGCAGGAGCCTTAGGAACACACACTTGCATGGAGCTCTAGAGTCTAATGCTGCTAAAAAGTTGGGCTCAGTGGGGAAAATAGCTCAAACCCTCATTAGCAATCTAAATTATTTATTCCTACAGAGTCATTAGTGGAACCAATGAAGTCAGGTCTCAGGTTCCACCAAGACCATCAGGGAAGCTGAGTGATTATAGTTGGAAGAAAAGGATGAGAGCAATTGTGTTTTCTAGGCATTTGCTAATACCTGGGCCCAGCATGGAGCCTTGGGTTCTGAGACTGAATTCCCAGGAGGTAGCTGCTCTGATCTGCTAAAGCTTAAGTTGGAACAGTCCAGCAAACATGAAAAACCAAAGAGCCGCAAAGTGTTCATGTGCTAATGAGTCTAAAGGGCAACCATTTTTCTTCTTTATTATTAAACGCCAACATAATTGCACATGCATTTTTTCAGGAAGGCTTTTAAGAACTAGAGAAACCACCATAATTTTTCTGAACTGAAGAGAGGAACTGGGGTCCGCATCTCACTGAAAAACCTGTTGGAATTTAATCACGTTGATGAGCCAGAAAATCTATCTTTTTGTTTTTGTTTTTTTCTTTCTTTTTTGTCAGCCCTGGGTCTTGAACTCTGGGCCTGGGTGCTGTCCCTGGGTGCGCCATAGCACCCCTTCTCGTTTTCTGATGGTTAATTGGAAATAAGAGTCTAATGGACTTTCCTGCCCCAGCTGGCTTAAACCACAATTCTCGGATCTCTGCCTCCTGAGTAGCTAGGGTTACGGGCATGAGCCACCAGCGCCCAGCTATAACTTTTTTTTAAGTGTGTGTGTGTGTGTACTAGGACTTGAACTCAGGACCTATGTGTTATTCTTTAGGTTTTTCACTCAAGATTGGTACTCTATCACTTGAACCACAGCTTCACTTCTGCCTTTTTGCTGGTTTAATTGGAGATTAGGGTCTCATGGTTTTTGCTGCCTGGGCTGGCTTTGAACCTCCATCCTCAGTCTCAGCCTCCTAAGTCACTAAGATTACAGGTGTGAGCCACCTGCACCTGGTAAAATCTCTCTTGATGGCAGCTATATTTCCCTCTTTTTTTTTTCCTAAGAATTTGTTTTTCTGTAATTGAAAAATGATCTACATAGCTGTGGATCCCAAGTTTTCTGGGAATGCTGAAGAGTAGAGAGAAAGAGAACTGTGATAGTGGATAGTTCATGCAATTAATTCTCCATGACTCCCAGTAATCAGCTGAAAAGAGTCAAGGGCAATCTGAGACAGAGAACCTGGATACACTCTTCCATTCTAGACAATGCACATAGCTTCTGACATTTCCACCACTGCTCCCATAGCCGCCACAATAGCCTCCAAAGTTGGCCTTCCAGCTTCTCCCTCTCCACCAGCTACATCTTGTTCTCCACACAGCAGCCAGGAAGATCTTACAACCCAAATCACAGTATCACTCCTGTTTGCGACATCCTTTGACTTGCTATTATTTATAGAATAAAACCTGTGTGAGGCTCTGCCCTTCTATTATAGGATATGTATCCCTAATAAAAAAAAAACAATCTACAAGTGGAAAATTCTACACTTAACTTCAAGTGACAAGGTGTGGTCCAAACACAAGTGTCCTAACTGTATTATATATAGTTATCTTCAGGCTAGGTGTAATAAGGTACATATGAAACATGAATATTTCATATTTACATTTGGACCCCATCCCATCCCCAGATACATCCTTATGTTTATTCAACAAAATCCAAAATCTGAAACACTTCTGGTCCAAGCACTTCAAACAAGACATACTCAGCCGGTACTCTCACTTTTCCTCCCTTAACAGGCAAATCTCCACCTCATTCATATTCTCTTACCACTCTAGTCTTCCTTGGATTTCCCAGCATTGTATACTTGCTGATGATAAAGCCCCCCCCTCTTCCGCTCCCCCCTCCCCCCACCATGTAGGGCTTGAATTGAGGGCACCATTCCTGATTTTCTGTGTGCTGGACTAACACTCTAACACTTGAGTTACAGCTCCATTTCCTTCCCCCCGCCCAACTTATTTTTGGGGGTTAATTGGACTTTCCTGCCTGGGCTGTATTAAACTGAAATCTTTGAGTCTCAGCCTCCTGAGTATCTAGGATTACAGGCATGAGTCCCCAGCACCCAGTGTGAAGGGCATTTTGCTTTTGCTGCGTTCTCTGCCCTTTCTTCATTTGGGAACTCAATAGCAGTTCATATTTTATTACTCACCTTAAATGGCACCTTTTCCACCAGTCCTCATCTGGCTGCACCATCTAAAATGGCCCTTTCCTTTTTCTGTCTCTTCTGCCTTGCTTCCTGTTTCCCTGTTGGACTTAGCCCAACAGGGAGATATGAAGATGAAGTTCAAGCCAGGCTCCAGTAACAGAAGCCTGTAATCTTAGCTACTCAGGAGAAGAAATCTGAGGGTAATAGTTTGAAGCCAGCTTGAGCAAGAAAAATTTGTGAGACTCGTATTTCCAATTAATTACAAAAAGTTAGAAGTAGAGCTGTGGCTCAAATGGTAGAAGGCTAGCCTTGAGTAAAAAAGCTAAGGGACAGTGCCCAGGCCCCAAGTTCAAGCCCCAGGACTGGCACAAGAAAGAAAGAAGGAAAGACAGAAAGGAAAGAAGGAAGGAAAGCAAGGGAGGAAGGAAGGAAGGAAGGGAGGAAGGAAGGAAGGAAGGAAGGAAGGAAGGAAGGAAGGAAGGAAGGAAGGAAGGAAGAAGGAAGGGAAGGAGGGAGGGAGGGAGGGAAAGAAGGAAGATGAGGGTGATGCCTGTCCTCATCATTACATCTCGGGTCTACTTTGCTACATAACAGATGCTCAGTAAATATCCAAGGAATGAGTAGATGGATGGAGGCTTCCCACCCTCATTCTTTAACCAGGATTTGTCTCCTTAGATGACCCATTGTGAAGCTTTGCATGTCTTGGGCAGAACAGGTATTGTACTGAATAGAATATGAAGAAGACTTTGTGATTTTTACTACAACACAATTTCACTTAAAACAGTTGCTGTCTGGATGCCAGAATCGGACCTGGACAAATCTGAAGGTGTTCACCATCCCTGACCTTCCTACAGCTTGCACCTGAGCTCAGTGATACAATTTCCCAGAGAGGAATCCTGGGAAGTGGGCCCCAAAATGATGCCTGCATCTGGAGCCCAGCTCTCAGGACAATCCTTTCCACAAACAGGTTAAGGGTCCTTTTAGGAACCATATTTCCTAGCCCTTCTTGCATCTTAACAGCCTCTGTCACAAAGGAAAAGGGACAAGCCTTTGTAGGCAATCCATCATTAGGGAATCTACCTAAGGGACTCACTGAGAAGAGGTAGAACTTGCCTGAGCTTTCACTGGAATGCTAGGGAAAGGAAGCTAGTATAAGAATGTGCAGCCAGGTGCCGGTGGCTCATGCCTGTAATCCTACCTACTCAGGAGGTTCAGCCAACCCGGGCAGGAAAGTCTGTGAGACTCTTATCTCCAATAAACCACCAGAAAACTGGAAGTGGCACTATAGTAGAGCACTAGCCTTGAGCTGTAGAGCTAAGGGACAGTGCTCAGGCCCAGAGTTCAAGCCCCACGAACAACAACAACAAAGAATGTGCACAGATGTGTTAAAACAGATGCTCTTGAGCTGACTATGTGTTGGCCAATATTATATAACTTCATAAACTTAGCCTTATTTGTTACCTGCTTTCAAGTATTCAGAGGTGGCTTTCTATAGATTTAGGAGAAGCTTTTAGGGAAATCTGTCTCTGAAATGTTGAGCTTTACTGCTCTGCCCTCAACCCTATCATTCCAAGTTCTCTCTTATCTGCCTCTGGGACACATATATTTCTTTTTTCTTTTGTGCTGGTTCTGGAGCTTGAACTCATCCTATCTCATACTGAAATTTAAATTTCATCTCTCCTGATTCCCCTCGCCCCATTCTCTACTTTCTTTACCTCATTATGATTTCCCATGGTTCTCATTACTTCTAAAATAGTAAATAATTGATATATTATTATATTATTTGTCTTCCCTTGGCAGGTGTCAGGCTCCCAGAGGTCAAAGAATGTTCCATAGGGAGGTACACATGGTTCCAAAGTGCCTGGAAGACTGTTTGGGACACAGTTGAGTCAGATGCTTCATTTTGATGGTCCCAAAAGGCTTCCAAATGCTGAAGAGAAGAAAGGCAAATAGAATTTTTTAACACAAAACATTGACTATTTATAATCTTTTATACTTATTTCCACAAATATATTTTATTCCCCTGTTCAAGTCCCTTCAACATCTTGTGTCTGAATCTTCCTCCAACCTCCTTAGGCATGTGGGTGGCCAGAGCTGATGATTACGGACAATTTTAAGTAGATGACAACTAGTGAAGTTGAAAAATAAACACTAAACCTGGAACAAACCACTTAGATGTTGCACAAAAGGGTCAGTGTCAGAAAACAAATGGTAAGAACGATCTCTACTTTTAACAAATGCATTATCTGCAATTGCTCATGAATATTCACCTGTTATTTTCCCTTCCCGGATCTCCCTTCTGATATTTTGCCTAATATTTTATTAATTATTCAACTAGGCTGCAAGATAGTCTGTGATTATAGCTGCATCTTTGGTCACATTCTGTTGGAAGCAAAACTTTTTTTTGTGTGTGGGTTGTGGGGCTTGAACTCTGGGCCTGGGTGCTGTCCCTCAGCTCTTCAGCTCAAGGCGAGCGCTCTACCACTTGAGCTACAGCGCCACTTCCGGTTTTCTAGTGGTTTATTGGAGATAGAAGTCTCACAGTCTTTCCTGCCCGGGCTGGCTTTGAACTGCGATCCTCAGATCTCAGCCTCCTGAGTAGCTAGGATTACAGGCATGAGCCACCAGCGCCCGGCAGAAGCAAAACTCTTGAACTAGGATTCTTGATTTACTGGAAAACACAGATTATCTCATAATATCTCTTTAAAGCCATACTCTGGCTTTATAATATGCTTTGTACTTTCATCACTTCCTAACTGTAGATTGCAAGCATTTATTTACACATCTGTGCTTGTTAGTATACATAAACTTCCTGGAAATGGCTTGTTAGTATACATAAACTTCCTGAAAATGGCTTTCTACAGTTTACTCCTTGTATGCCTCCCAGATACTGAGTTTACCCCCTGCTGCTAACCCCCCCCATCCCTCCTCTCCGCCAGAGCTTCAATAGTTGCCTTCAAGCTGCCTGAGCAAGGCCTTTCTTGATCAAGCCCGTTTTTGTTTGTGGTCTCACCAGCTGTTGCTCTCTCCTATCCCACCGCCCCAGAAGTTCTAGCCACCTGTGCCATATTGTTATTCATTGCTTGTTTTGTAATTGTCTTCCCTCAAAGTAAGTTATTATTTTCACTGCAGAGTGAACTCAAATCTTGAAGCCATAGCTCATTTATTTATTTTTTTATTTACGTGTGTGTGTGTGTGTGTGTGTGTGTGTGTGTGAGTACTGGGCCTTGAATTCAAGACCTGGACACTCTTGCTGAGATTCGACTGCTCAAGGCTGGTGACTACCTCTCATATACTTTCCTCCTGAACTGGCTTTGAACCGGTATCCTCAGCTCTCAGCCTCCTGGGGAGTCTTCAAGTCACGCCAGATTGTTTTGAGAGATAAGAAACTGAATGGCAGAAGTTGCTACTAGGTGTGTACTGAAGGTTTAAGGGTGGTAGAGATGATCCCAGTTTCTGCCTTCACTCTAGCTAGTGATATTCGAAGCTATAGTATTATTGTTGCATCTTATCTGTGGATCACTCTCAACTAATCCCTAACTTGCTTCAAGGACCTGTTCCGTGTTAGCAGTTAGAAGAGCAATGTAGGAGGAGCAGTAAATACATGAATGGGTGAATGCATTAAAAATACTAAGCAGGTAATCTATGATCCAAGGACAGACGTAGCCAGGAGCGGAAAACCTGAAGACAGCATTCTCTTAATTCTGCACCAAGAAGTGAGAAAAGACCAGTCCAAACTACCTCCCCACAACAGGATTCCTGCCTATTGTACAACTAGGAAGCTGACAATAAAGTTTATTTGAGCGTCGACGTGCGGCGACGTGACCCCGCCTTCCCAGAAGGAGCTGTGATTGGTGAATATTTACCGAGGGCCAACAACTTTGCGATACGATTGGCGCAGGCCCCTGTCACTCCGAAGCGTCTCCGGCGCCAGCCCGCCCTCTCGCCGCGTCGCCGGTGCCTGAGCCGCTCGCTCCACCTCGCTTCTCCTCTCCCGGCGGAGGCCCGGGGGGACCCCCAGCGAGAAGCGGGGACCATGTTCCGACGTAAGCTGACAGCTCTTGATTACCACAACCCGGCCGGCTTCAACTGCAAAGGTGAGTCGGTGGCCGGGCCGGCCGCGTGGCCCTGACCCGAGCGGCGGTCCCCCTCCCTTCGCGCCCGCCCCACCACACCTCCCCGCCCGGACCCCAGGCGGCCTTATTCTCTCCGCGGGACTGCGGCCCTCCGGGGGGCCGTCGCCCTGAGCCCCCTTCACCCCGTCCCGCCCCGGCAGCGCCACTTTCTTCTGCACCTGGCAAACTCCCGGCTCCCATCTCCACCCCCGGGCCCCTCCGCGCCCCGAAAGCCATCGCCCTCCTGCGGGTTGTTCTCTGGGGTCCCCCAGAATGGAGCACCCGCCCCCCCCAGCCCCCGCGTGCTCTTTGGGGGGGGGGATGGGGCTGAGTCACTTGCTGGCTAAGTGCACGACGGGCCCGGAGCTGAAGCCAGCAGGTCTCCAGAGCCAGAGCGTGGACAGCCACGCGTGAAGAAAGCCACCAGAGCCGTGAAAAACAAAACAAAAAACACCCACAAGGTAGAGGGGCTTAAAAAGTTCACAGTAGATGCCCGGGGAAGTGTTTGGCATTGTACTGCGTTAACTTCTTTTTTTTTTTTTTAAAGTAATACCCCCCACTACTCAGTGGTCACACTCTACTGCTCATTGCTGTTCTTTCTGTAGTTGTAGACTAGAAAGTTTTGACAGTGCAACTTGGTGAGAGTACGCCTACCAGTGTGTAAGACTCACAAATAGAAAACAATCTCAGAGCAGGCTAAATCCGCCCGTAGAAGCATATTTACATTTTAGCAAAATCTTGTTTTGTCTTGTGCCTTGTCTAAGAACAAAAGCAGGATCCATGGCCTAGAGCTTTAGATTTGAATTGGAATCTTTTGAGTTTCTCTTTCCTGACTTGTAACACGAGGCTATTGTGTATATCCAAAGGGGACGGGAAGATTAGATAACACGCACTTAATATTCAGATAACATTCAGTGACCACAGTCATATGGTCTCCAGTTTTTGTGAGTTTGTATCATATGTTCTTGTACTTAGTTTTTTTTATTGTTTTATTTAGTTCATTATTACTTGGTGTATCTATGAACTTGCCCAGACTCCCTCAAAAAAAATAACTGGAATGTTAACAACTTAGCGAAACTACATGCCATGTACTGTTTAGGCATTTTTCACGTGTACCACTGGGAACTATGAGAAAAGGCCTGGTATTATCCTCTTAATGCCCCAGAAATACCTGAAACACAGAAAATGTAAGTTCATGTTTACACAACTAGTGTCAATATCCAGAGTTTAATTCATTCATGATTTGAATAGACTAAATCTCTGGCTCTAGGAGAGCTGTACCTTCAATTCCTAATTCTGTTGGCTGTGGTTGGAGGGAGTCCTTGTTTTGTAGTTCTATTTTTTTGTGGTTGTTGTGCCTGTACTGGGCTTGAACTTGGGGCCTCACACTTGTGTGACTCAAGGCTGGTGCTCTACCACTTGAGCCACACCTCCACTTCCAGCTCTGGCAAATTGGAGATGAGAGTCTTATGTACTTTCCTGCTCTGGCTTGGCTCAGCCTTCTGAGTACTTGGGATTATGGGTGTGAGCCACTGGTGATAGGCTCAGTTAGAGGTTTAGAAAATTTCACAAGACCATCTGTGGAGAAAGAAGTATTTCATTGTAATACTTGTAGTGATTTTTTTTTTTTTATGTTTTTGTTGCAGATGAAGCTGAATTTAGAAACTTTATTGTCTGGCTTGAAGATCAGAAAATAAGGCACTACAAGATTGAAGACAGAGGAAATTTAAGAAACATCCACAGCAGTGACTGGCCCAAATTCTTTGAAAAGGTAATACATTAGAAAGTAAAAATAAGCACAGAGAGCTTTTCTAAAAACTACTTGGTGAGTTTAAAATGCCTTTTATTGTTACTGTTAATAAAGCTGATTTGAGGCATTAGGATTTTTAGAGAAAATTATCTCTGCCAGCCTTTCAGTATTTAGGTAGAAATGGTCTCCTTTAAAAACATTGTGAAGTTTCTTAATAGTGGTATACTATAAATGGAAAATAGTTTTTGTTCAGCTAGCAGCCCACATCAGAAATCTTACATTGGACAAGAAAATGCTGCAATAATTCATTTTAGTGTTATCTTTTATATTGAAAGATATTACAGATATGCTTGAGTTTTTTTTAACTTTTCATGTTGTTTTTTGTCAGTTTTGGGGTTTGAACTCAGGGCCTAGGTGCTATCCCTGAGCTTTTTTATTCAAGGCACTCTACTCCTTTGAGCCACAGCACTACTTCCTGGGTTGAAAATTAAGTCGTTTGCCATATTTAATGCACACAGGTGTCCACATTTACGATAGTGCTAAAACAGGCCGTGCGTATTATTTTTGTGACTAGAATAAGTTTTCCATGGGTTTAATTTTAGAAATAAAAATTTACAGAAAGAATCGTCTTCAGCTTAGCCAGTGGCTCACACCTGTAATCCCAGCTACTCAGCATGCTGAGATCCAAAGATCATGGTTCGAAGCCAGCCTTAGCAGAAAAAGTCCATGAGACTCTTATCTCCAATTTATCACAGAAAAAGCTGGAAGTAGCACATTGGCTCAAGTGGTAGAGTGCTAGCCTAGAGCCAAAGGACCTCAGGGACAGCACCCAGGCCCACAGTTCAAATCCCAGGACTGGCAAAAAAAAAAAAAAGACTAGCCCTACACATTTTCATCATATTCCTCCGATGGGTAAAAGCAAAGCAATTCTGAGCCTAACTTTCTCTTTAAAGTTGGTGATTTTTATGTTTCAAGTTGTTCTGTCGTTAAACAGAACAGTTGACCCTGGGCAACTTGATGAGCCTTTCTGTCTCCATTATCTCAATAAATAGCAGTGGTACTCATAGAAGTGACTTTGTTAATGAGTGATATACCATTGCTTACAGAAGTTTCCCACCCACAGCAGGTTTTACATGCTTATGATTGCCACTGTTTCTGCTTCATTCTTTTTGCCCTTAAAAATATTTCTGAAATATGCCAAGCGCCAGTGGCTCACACCTGTAATCCTAGCTACTCAGGAGGCTGAGTTCTGAGGATCAGGGTTCAAAGCCAGCCTGGGCAAGAAAGTCCTTGAGACTCCTATCTCCAGTAAACCACCAGAAAACCAGAAGTAGCACTGTGGCTCAAATGGTAGAGCACTTGCCTTGACCTGAAGAGCACAGGGACAGTGCCCAAGGCACCATGACTAACAAAAAATAGTAATAATTCTGAAATGTTCAGTGTCCTTAAGACTTTGAAGTATATTATATTGAGATTTTGTAACCATTCATGTGTGTAAGGTAATACACATGCAATAGAAGGATATTTGAAAAATATAAAAATGAAGTTTCATATGTAGAAGGCAGTTTGAAGAATATTAAAATTTGGGGGACTGGTGATGTAGCCAGTAGAGGGTTTGCCTACTATGTGTGAGATCCTGGATTCATTCCCAGCACCACAAAAATAAAAACAAATAACTTTAAAAATTGTTTTCTGACATAAAACACCCAGAGGTAACTATAAAGTAAAATAACTTAGCAAAAGAGGTATTATCAATTTGCTCTGTCTTGAATGGTAGTCCCATTGCTTAAAGCATGTTTGAAAACATCTCTTGTAATTCCTGTTAGACCATGAGTTACATCTTTAAAAACGAAGGGTACCACTTTCTTGGAAACAGCTTCAAGTACTTATAGGTTATATTTGTTACTGAGTTACTCTATTTAGCAACATGTACAGAATATGAAAGTAGACATTTATATCATGTGACTTATTTATTAAATGTCTTTTTCTAAAAACTGACTTGTGTTGATTGGTGCTGTGTGTATTGAGACCTGGAATCAACGTTTAGATTCTAAATTCTATGTAGTATAGCCACTGGCAAGTATTAAATCTCTCCATGCTCAGTTTTCTCATCTGTAAAATGGGGTAATTTTAGACCCCAGATGTCCTGATATAGAAGTTAAGAAAAAAAATTAAGCATGATACATTCCAGCACTGGTGGCTCACAAGTGTAATTCTAGCTTCTTGAGAGGCTGAAAACAGTAAGATTGTGCCAGCCTATGTAGAAAAGTTCATGAGACCCCTTATGACCCTGTAAACTGGATTTGGGGCACACATTTGTAATCCTAGCAAGGAACCGAGGCCTAAAAGCAGTCAGGGTTGTGCCTCATGTGCTTGTGGGCAGGAAGTGAGACCCTATCCTAAAAATAACCAGTGAATTCAGGACTAGCAACATGCTTTATCTGTAGTATGACACCAGAGTACTAAGCATAAGGCCCTGGGTTCAAATCCCACTACTGCTGAACAAAAGGAAGAAAAAAAAGCATGATGGAAGTATTTTGCTTATTAAGAGGTACGCTGAAGTATTTCCTTTTAATAGTTGCATCAACAATTTAGTAACGGAACTGTGAGAGGAAGCGTCACTGATAGCGGCTCAATCATAGCAGCACCTCTAGAGGCTGAGATCCAGAGGATCTAGGTTCTAAGCCAGCCCAGGCAGGAAAGTATTAGAATCATTTCCCACTAACTTACCAAAAGGTTGGGTATAGCTCAACTGGTAGAGTACCAGCTGAGTAAGCTCAAAGCCCTGACTTTATACCTCTGTACTGAATTCTTTCTTTCTTTCTTTCTCTCTCTCTCTTTCTCTCTGTCTTTCTCTTTCTCTCTTTCTTTCTTTCTCTCACTCTCTCTGTCTCACTCTCAGAGATCTCTGTAAGGTCTCTTAAGGTCTCTCTAAGCTACCATTCATTTATTTGTTGTAATGAAATTAAGTTGTGCTTTGCTTTTTTTTATTTTCACAGTATCTCAGAGATGTTAACTGTCCTTTCAAGATTCAGGATCGACAAGAAGCAATTGACTGGCTTCTTGGGTTAGCTGTTCGGCTTGAATATGGAGATAATGGTATGTTTTGTGGGAATGTGTTATTTTGAAGAGAGCAAAGGTAGGAAAGCAGTGTGAAAATGTAAATTGTTTCTTTGTCCTACAGTGTTTAACCTTTGGCTCATTTTTATCACAAGAAATAAAAGCACTTTATTGTCTTTTCATTGACATTTATATTTTTCTTTTAGAATTTGGAAATGCTGTTTTATGGAGATGGCTAATTGACTACCTTCTCAACAAAGTAACATTGTGTTCCTAAATTTGCTTCTTTCTCAGGCTGTACCTTAACCTCTTTAAGTTCAGTGATTGCTATTGTCCCGAGTTAACAGGGTTTTGGAAATTAGGTTGTAGCAGTTATTGGAAAGGAGAGTGCAGTGTGGCAGATGCCAGTGTGTATAAGAACACTGTGTGTTTCATGTTTGTCTCACCACACATTCTTTTGTCATTGGAAGATTTTGAATACTAGTCCTTGTAGAAAGGATAAGTTTTCAGTAAATGCGTTTCCTCTCATTAGATTTTCAGTTTTGAAAGGCCTGCCCACATCTGAAGTTAAGATTGGATCATATTAGATCTATCCTTTTATGGTATCATCATCTAGTCTTTCAATCATTAGCTTTGAAACCTCTTTGGCTTCTCTTTCTCTCCCCTCCTGCCACCATTGGCCTTTCTTTATGCCTAATGTATCTTCTCTGATCTCATTGCAGTCGTCCTGTTTCCGCCACCAGTCACTGTCAAGCTGATTCTGCTGTCTTCCAGTCTATTGCTGGAGTCACCCTCTGTGCTCATCAGCAGAGCCCACTAACTGACTTGCTGAAATGGGAGTCTGTGTCAGACCACGATTGGGTGTTTTTAGAGAGGGATAGCCATGGACGTGAATCTGTTTTAGAATGTTACTTCTTGTTTCCAAAGAATAGCTTCAGTTACATATTTAAAAGCAAAAGGAACCTTAAGCTCTTTAGCCTGGTATTTCAGTCTACCTAGACAACTAAATTTTATATCCAGCTTTTAAAGATCCAGCTCAAATGCCACCTTAGCAGCAGTAATAGTTCCCTCTGAGCTGTCAGTGTTTAATTCTATGCCTACAAAGTCATTTTCCACTTTCCATTTTGTTTCTGTGTCTGAGGTTCCCCAGGAAATTTTGTAAGCTTTTGTCTCTTGCATGCAATCTTAGTTCTAAATGACTACAAACTCAGTGACTTAAATCCTAATTTACTCTCTTTTTTTGGAATCTGAATGCCAACATCTGTCTCACTAGGCTGAAGACAAGGTCAGCAGAGCTGATTTCTTTTGGAGGCCATAAGCCTTATACTGTAGGGAAAATCTGTTTTTATGTGGGGGTTTTTTGTTTGTTTTCTAGTAAGTTTTGTGAAAATATCATACAGAGGGGTTACAATTACATGAGCAAGTTAATGAATACATTTCTTATCAAGCATTGTTGCCTCCTCCTTTGTTTTTTCCCCTCCCATCCTCCCATCTCCATGTCTACTCCGTGCCCCCCCCAACCCGGCCCAAGTTGTAAAGTTTGTTTTTCAACATAGCAGCTTTTTTGGGGGGGAGGGGGGTCTGGTCGTGGGGCCTGAACTCTGGGCCTGGGCGCTGTTCCTCAGCTCTTCAGCTCAAGGCTAGCGCTCTACCACTTGAGCCACAGCGCCACTTCCGGCTTTTTTCTTTCTGCGTATGTGGTGCTGGGGAATCAAACCCATCGCCTCAGGCATGCAAGGCAAGCGCTCTACCACTGAGCCACCTTCCCAGCCCTCAACATAGCATCTTGTACATCTCTTTGTAGCAATGGGTCCACCTGTATCCCTGTTTTAACAATTTGTTTTTTCCCTTCCCCTCCCCAAATTATACCAACATCAAGTACAGTGAAAACGGGTTAGACCGTGGAGGAGGGATGTGTTTTCCACCTTCTTGGGCCTCTGCCTTGACGCCAGCCCTTTCTTCCATCTTCAGATGTAGCAGCACAGCATCTTCCAGGTGTTCTCTGCCTTTCTCAACGGTCTTTTTTTTTTTTTCTTATGATACTCTTTTTTTATTAACATATTTTTTATTGTAAAGATACTCTACAGAGGGTTACAGTTACATGAGTAATGAGTACATTTCCTATCGAGTAGTTACCCCCTCCTTTGTTTTTCCCCTACCATTCCTTCCCTTCCCACTTCTCCAATGCCCCCCCATTGCCCCACCCCCAAGTTGTAAAGTTTGTTTTCGACATAGTGTCTTGTACATCTCATTGATACAGTGGGTCAACCTGTGTCCTTATTTCAGCATTTTGTTATTTCCCTTCCCCTCCCCAAATTAGAAAAAAAGTATATGCAAGATGTAGGGCACCAGAATCAAATACAGTGAAAACAGGGGTTATATAATGGGGGTAGAACATACAAAAGAAACAAAAAAAATCACATAGTACATTATAAACACACTATAAGCAACAGCAAGGAGGTGGTGCTGTGGCTCAAGTGGTAGAGCACTAGCCTTGAGCTAAAGAGCTCAGGGACAGTACCCAGGCCCAGAGTTCAAGCCCCATGACTGACAAAAAATAAAAACAACAGCAAGAAAGATAAAAACTCCTGTACTCAACAGTCCTTTTCTCTGACTGGTTCCTCTGCCTCCCTCCTATAAGGATAGATGAGAATGGGCCTTCCTAGATTATCTTTCTGTCTTAGGATCCTTCTTTTATCAAACATACAAGTCCTTTTTGATAAGGTAACAGAACAGGTGCCAGGTGTTGAGGTAGACATGGTTGGGGCAGGGAACAGACAGACTTGATTGCCCACAGTCCTGATGTAGTGTCTTGTATATAATGGTTCCTGATCAACTTCAGCAATTTCAAGAAAAACTAATTGGGAGGGTGTTTTCTTTCAGTTTGAGTTTACAAAGAAGATACCTGTGTTTTCTGTTCCAGCAAAAAATAAATACAAGCCTGTGGTCTAGGTAGGGTTACGGTGCTTAGGACCTTTAAAAAGGTATTTTTAACCTATCCTGCTATGGATTGATTAAAAACTATCTGTGAGTTAATTTGCAATAAAGTATTCTCTACCAGATTTTTAATCTATTCCCAAATAAATTTGTAGTCACTTGTTGGTATATTTGTTTTTCATTTGTTCATTCATTTGCTCCACTTTTATAATTCCTCAACCTTCTGTGGTTGGTGCCTTCTGGTTGTGTGCCCAAAAACTACACAGACATTTATTTCTCAGTAATAGCACCATCTTTTTAGTGAATAAAAGAATCATATATGTAAAATAGAGTAATTGTTTTAGATTGAAAAAGGAAATCAATATATAGTTAAAGGGCAACTGGTATCAAAAGTGAATTTATAAGCTAAAGGAGAAAGCAAGTTTTAAAAACAGATTTCAAGACTTGGAAATGATTTAAAGTTGTAATGCTGTTTCATATCAGTAGGAGGCACTAGTGTTCTTTTAAAGCTTTACATTGATGTTGCTACCTTCTTACAATTCCTTAAATTTGCTGCAACCATTGTGAATTTTTATTGTGTCCTGTCATTATTTAAAGCTTTTTTCTAGTTTGTCCATTAATATAATTAGACTCTGAAGTTTCTCTCACTTTAATTTATAGGAAAATTATACTACAAAGAATTTTCATTTTCCCAAATTCTGCAAGTTTAGCATGTTATTTCCTTTACTTTTTTTTTTCCTTTCTGTATACATATACAAATATATAGATAGCCTTTCTGAACTGTTGGATAGTAAATTAAAAATAATTCCCTTTGACCCTTATGTATTTCAACATGTAATACCTAAAAATGACTTTGTCACACAGTATAATGATTGGGAAATTAACTCTGATAAAATGCAGCATTTTTCACTAATTGTCCTAATAATGTTGTTTGTAAACACCTTTCCCTACATCTCTCCCTCAATTTTTTTTTTTTTACAAAAAAACCAATGTAATGCAATATTGTATTATGTATTGCATTCAGTTTGTCTTTGGTTTCTAATCTGGAACATTTCCCCAGTGTTGACTTAGGCTTCATGACACTGAAATTTATTTTGAGAATGTCCATGTTGGGTTTGTGTGATATTTTCTCATGATTAGACTCAAGGTTTATGCTTTATTTAGAAGTAACACAGAGGTGATGTGTTCTTTGAAGTGCAGGAGGATTATGATATTACTAGTCATCTTAACTTTTGATCACTTGATTATCTGTGGGAGAGAACTTTGAGACTGTTAGAGTTGCTTTTGCTCCTCAAACTTCTCCTATTTTATCACCGATTCAGTGATTATTGCCTGAATTTGTTAGGATAGTTCCTAGAAGGTGTTTTCCCGGAACCATCATTCCTTCAACATTCATTTGTTGGCTTTCTACCCTGAAGAGCTTTCTCTACTTCCATTTATTTAAATCAGTTGTAGATACAGATTTTTATTTTACTTAGTAGTTGTGATCCTTTTCTGTGACCATCTGTCCTAATTTTATACCATTCCAAATTGGGCCCCTGTAGCCTAATGCCTGTGTGACTTAAATTTTAAAACTACGTTTTCATTGTTTCATCAGCAAATCATAAACAGCCAAAGATGCCAGTTTTGTCATTAACTTTATTTCTAAATATTTTTCAAATGATAGTGACCTACCTTTTAAATTTTGAGTTTCCATGAAACAAGTTTTAGATTTATATATAATACTAGATTTGATACTTTTTTTTGTAAGCCAAGATTTTAGGTTCCCTATATAGTATTCCCTATATAGATTTTTGGGGAAAAACTTACATAAAACATCTGTAACCTGTGCTTTCCCTCTTTCATTCCTCTGACTCAAGTTATAGTGAGAACTATAAAGCAGGGTTTTTTTTTTTTTTTCCCCTCCTACAGTGTAGATGCTTGCAAGTGGAGGTGTAGTTCAGGTGAGTGTCAATCTGGAGCAAAGAAGAAGAACTAAGCAAGAGTGTGAAGCTCTGAGTTCAAGCCCCAGTACTGGCATGTGTCAACACTAAAATGAGATACTTAATTTCCCTTTTTTTTTTTTGGCAAGTCCTGGGGCTTGAACCTCGACATGGGCACTGTCCCTGAGCTCTTTCTGTTCAAAGCTAGCGCTCTACCACTTGAACCACAGCGCCCCCTCTGGCTTTTTCTGTTTATGTGGTACTGAGGAATCGAACTCAGGGCCTCATGAATTTTAGGCAAACACTTAATTACAAAACGACAATCACATCTTCTGTAAGGGTTAAAAAGTTTTAACTGAAAAAGTAATTTTGACTAGATGAGATATCTTACACTTACAATCATTAGTTTAGCTTAATTAAATTCTATGAGCACTCTGTTTTTGCCTTAAGTTACAGGTCTACAAATTGTGTTTTTGCTTGTGTTTTTAGCTGAAAAGTACAAGGACTTAGTAGCTGATAATGCAAAAAATACTGACAATGCAACTAAAAATGCAGAGCCATTAGCCAATTTGGACGGTGAGTATATAAATATATAAAACAGATTGCCTTTGCTTTAACTTGATAAGAGTGAAGTCCAAGTTTAAGTTGACTCTTGTAAGTTAAGAATGCTTCCTGTAGACAATAGTGATGTTTATTTACATTTTATTCTCCATAATGTTGTAGTATCAGTTACAGAGTGCTTCTCATCGTCCAATTGAATACTTGTTAGTGTGCTCTTTGATATGCTTCAAGTAATTTGGGGTTTGATTTATATCTAATCATGCGAGTCATTGTTTGTCTTCCTGGGTGTATAAATTCTTTTTAATCCCTTGACAGTATGAAACAAGTGAAAAAATTACTCATTATTCTAAATCCCATGTCTTTTAGTAATTTTTCCTTTTTAAACCAAGAAGATTCTAATTATATGGATTATGATATGTTAAATATGCTTTTACTGGCTAATTCATTAAGACCTATAATTTATGAGTCATCTTTATAAATGAATATGCGTCTAGGGCAATCCAGAGCCGCTGCTTAGAGAAAAGGTTTGGGGAAAACTGTCTGCTAAAGGGATCTATGTATGAAAATTAATAGCTTTGGGAAGAGATGTTAATTAAAAGAGCCATGTAAATGGATTTTTTTTTCTAAGACAGTTACAGGACAATGCTTATGTGAGTTAAATTTAAATTAATCCTTCACCAAGTTACTCAGCTTTAGCTGATGAAAGTGTATTAACAGGGAAACCATTTGTCTTTCCTAATCACTGAACTTGTAACTAGAAATTTTAAAAATGTTTTCTGTAAGTTCTTAGGTTCACAAATATGTAGTTTTATTTTTTGCAGAAGTTCAGTTTTTTTGTTTATTTTTAATCTTTCCCAGTAAATAATCCTGATTTTAAGGCTGGTGTGATGGCTTTGGCTAACCTTCTTCAGATTCAGCGTCATGATGATTATCTGGTAATGCTTAAGGTGAGCTTCATATTTTTGAGTCTTAACAAGAACTGTGTATAGAGAAAAATCTTTAAAATATTGATGTCTAAAATTAGAGTATTAACTATATGCCTACCATTTGTGTTGAATCATTTCAAAGGTAATCTCCAACCATTCCAGTAAGCGTAGATGTAAGTAATAATGTCTAAAAAAAAAAAAAAAAAAGATGGGCTGGGTAGGTGGTTCAGTGGTAGAGCACTTGCCTTGCATGCATGAGGCCCTGGGTTCGATTCCTCAGCACCACATAAGACAAAAAGAATAAAAAAAAAGCCAGAAGTGGCGCTGTGGCTCAAGTGGTAGAGCGCTAGCCTTGAGCTGAAGAGCTGAGGGACAGCGCCCAGGCCCAGAGTTCAGGCCCCACGACCAGACCCCCCCCCAAAAAAAAACGAAAAGCACATGAAGATACTGAGACTTTAGAGGGGGGGATGCAGGAAATGAATCTAGGTACTCTGACCTTACAGTCTGTCTTATTTTGTACATTACCTTACCTCAATTCCATCAATCCTCACTAACACATACCTAAATCTCTTTAGGAAATGAATGCTTCTGTCTTGAGTACCCCTTCCTAAATGCATTACTTGACTTTGGGAAAGCTCTCTTAGTTCTGGAAGATAGAAAAATAGGAATAAGAAAAGGTATTCCTAGTATTTCTCCAAGTACAGTGGTAGAGCAAGATGGGGAATACTTAAAAACTAGCTTGGAAGTTATCCTAGAAATTATTGATTTTATAAGAGAGTAAAGCTTTTGTCTAGACCTTTGCATGAAAATTACTGTAAACTACTTCACAATAAATTAGCTATAATTTCACTCTATCCAGAAGAGATTAAAGTATAACTTATGCTACATTTTAGAATTCTCTGTGTTAAATGGCAGTTCTAACAAGGGAAATACTATTCTATTCTTGGCTCATTACAGTTCTCTATACTGAATCTGAATGTTAACTTGGATCTTCTCGGCCCAGATTGGATGCCAAAAGACAAAAAGTTGTTTTTATTTGAAATACTGCTATTTCAGAGACTTATTCTTTATTCAAATAAGTATGTAAATTTCCTTGGAATAGTTATACAATGGTCCTGTTAGATTAGTCATAAACTAAATGAGAGGAGGAACAAATAAATGCATAGCATATTTGGAATGCTTTTCTTAGACATCAAAAAATGAGTAGGAAAAAGTGTCAGCTCTAACAAAAAGCTTTATAACATTCTAATGCTAGATACAATTTTGTCCCCTTTTGGGTTCCTTAGGCAATTCGCATTTTGGTTCAGGAGCGCCTAACACAGGATGCAGTTGCTAAAGCAAATCAAACAAAAGAGGTATGTATGTTATAAATGCATTACTTCAATGAAGTGACCTCTGGTGTTGCCATGATTTTAAACTTCATGAGAATCTGCCTAAGAACCACCTGTTCAAACAACCCAGTTATCATAACTTACTTAATCAGATCTAGGTAAGCAAGTTGACTGTCCAGTCAGCAGGGGAGGGGTCATTTGAATATACATGAACTTCATGTTTATCTCATGTTGTCTTATGGAAGCTACCAACAGCTCATTCATAGTGTACAAAGTTGAAATTTATTTTATAAAGAATTTACTCTTGTAAAATTTGGACTATTCTCACAGTGAAAATGGACACACTTCATTACTAGTTTTTTTAAATCTAAATCTTGTCCTTACTCATTTGATTTTTAAGAGAAAATCATCTTGTTTTGTTCAGGACACCTTGATCCACCTTTCCTTTAAATAGACTAGTGGGGCTGGGAAGGTGGCTAGGTGGTAGAGTGCTTGCCTTGCATGCTTGAGGCCCTGGGTTTGATTCCTCAGCACCACATAAGCACAAAGAAAAAGAAAAAAAAGCCAGAAGTGGCACTGTGGCTCAAGTGGTAGAGCGCTAGTCTTGAGCTGAAGAGCTGAGGGACAGCGCCCAGGCCGAGTTCAGGCCCCATGACCAACCTCCCCCCCCCCACATCCCCCATATAAAGACTAGTGGAATATTTTGATTTGATTGAAGGACTGGGCTGTGGCTGAACTGGTAGAGCACCTGCCTAACAAACACAAGGGCCTGAGTTCAAACCCTCGTACTGCTAAAAATAAAGAATTCAAATATCCCTAAAGCCTCATTGACCGTAAGAATACAGTGTCAACAGGGATTAGCAAGCAGCTGCTGCAGGTATCTAATAATGACCCCTTTTCTGTGTAGATGTATCAGTGAATGCCTTCTGCACAATTGCCATTCTTGATTATTTTTGTTCCCTTTCCCTCAGGTCCTCCAGTGTCTTTTGTCCTGTGACCTCTTTAATGAGTACAGCAGTGTTATAAGGTTACTAATGCCACATGGTGTAGTCCCCTCTGACAGTCACCCAATTTTCTTCTGAAGGTTCTTAATTATGTATGAATCAGCCCTGGAAAATGAAATAAAGAGCAGCCTAATTCACTCACAGTATAGAACAGATGGTAGATTGTTCTGGCATAATAAGCTGATGTGGTTCTTTCAGCAAAATTATGTCTTAGTTTGAAATGCAATACAAAAAGAGGCATAGCCAAATCCCTTTGCTCTTGTTTGCTGTTATTTCCAGTGCTCTAAATCTTCATTTCAGTGCCATCTTTAAAACATACCAGCCTATAACGTAGTGATGAAACTCTTACCTTAGTGTTCTTTGTAAGCATGTGTGTGTGTGCGTGCACGTGTACACACCCCAGTTCTGGGATTGAGCTCTAGCCTGAGTGCTGTTCCTGAGGGTTTTTTTTTTTTTAATATTTTTTATTATTAAAGTGTTTCACAGAGGAGTTACCATTTCACAATTCAGGAAATGTGTAACCTAGTCCTAGGGCTTTTTTTGCTCAACGCTATTGTTCTCCCACTTGGGCCACACTCCACTTCGGGCTTTTTTGTTATTTATTAGGGATTAGAGTCATACAGACTTTGCTGCCTAGGCTGGCTTCGAACTGCAATCCTCAGATCTCAGTCTCCTGAGTAGCTAGGATTAAAGATGTGCATCACTGGATGTAACTAGTATTTGAAGCATGCAATTTTCAGGGGTAGTTCCTTAGTGGTCTGTTGGTCTCCAGTTGACATGGAGCCACTCAGTACAAATCCATCTTTATTTTGTCCACTGTATTTTCATATCCCTTGCTTTCTTAAACATTATTTAGATTAGGTGATAACTGAATAGTGACTAAAGCATTTGTATAGTGACAGTCTATAACACTGAAAGCATAAGGGTCTTTTTTTTTTTCCGTTTGTTTTTTTGGTGTGTTTAGGAGGGGTGGGGGAGTTTTGTTTTTTGGTTTTTTGCTGGTCATGGGGCTTGAGTTCAGGCCTGGTGCTACTTCTGAGTTTTGTTTATGGCTAGCACTCTTTCACTTCTGAGTTTTTGGTGGTTAATTGGAGCTGCCCATGCTGGGCACGATCTTCTATCTTGGCCTCCTGATGGCTAGGATTACAGGTGTGAGCCACGGGCATCTGGCTGGTTGGTTTTTATTAGTGTATTTTACACAGTATAATCAGTTTAGGCTGACATTATTTTTATTTGATAGTCATTGAAAAGTTTGGTGCCACCCTCGAGGTATATCTGAATATAGGTACTAACTAGCTAAATGGTTTAATTTCTCCTTACTTCCCCAGACTATTTTCAAATTAATATCTATAGATAATCTGGTAAACAAGCTATTTGAACAAAATAGCTGTGTATATGTTAGATAGGTTTGTATATTTTGCAAAACCTGTGTTCATAAATAACCTCTGCTCAGCTCTTTCCATAGCAGTAGTGACAAAGCACTGCTGGATTACATGTATAGGTTGTCTAGGGTTTAAGTTATTGGCCTGTCTAAAGGAGTAGGTGGCCTACAGAGCTTCTCAGTATATATATTTAAAGGCCACTCTCTCCTAGCTTCTTGTCATAAGAAAAACAGGCAAATTTAAATTTAAAAAATCTTGGACTGGGAAGGTGGCTCAGAGGTAGAGCGCTTGCCTTGCATGCATGAGGCCCTGGGTTCCATTCCTTAGCACCACATAAGGAGAAAAAGAAAAAAGCCGGAAGTGGCGCTGTGGCTCAAGTGGTAGAGCGCTAGCCTTAAGCTGAAGAGCTGAGGGACAGCACCAGGGCCAGAGTTCAGGCCCCATGACCGGACCACAAAAAAATAATAAAAAATCTTAGGTCCCCAACCAATGTAGCTAAAAGTTAACAGAAGACTAAGTTTAGGGTTTTTTTTTTTGGGGGGGGGTTAGTTTTCAGATAACAAAAAGTTATTATGAACTATAGTCTCATTTTGTACCCATTTTTTTTTAAGGGACTGCCTGTTGCTTTAGACAAACATATTCTTGGTTTTGACACAGGAGGTAAGTGATTTAAACTCTCGAGAGGCTTGGGAAATTGTTGATATGAGTAGATGGTCTTAAATATAAAAACCATATGTTAACACAGTGTTCTTTTCTTATGAAACAGACGCAGTTCTTAATGAAGCTGCTCAGATTCTGCGACTGCTGCATATAGAAGAGCTCAGAGAGCTACAGACAAAAATTAATGAAGCCATAGTAGCTGTTCAGGCAATTATTGCTGATCCAAAGACAGACCACAGACTAGGGAAAGTAGGAAGATGAACACGTCAAGATTTCAGCTTCTTAACCTTCTTAGTACAATTGGGAACCATGTATACTTCTGGCATGCATTTGGAAATCAGATGTCACATTTCCGAGGGAGGATCCTGGAAAATTGACTGTGTTATGTAGAGAGTCACCACCATTGCTTTGTTTCTTTTAATAAAGTTTGGGAGTGTTATCCTTTTTTCTTTTTTTTTTAAAGTATGCCTTTACATGTTTATATAACTATGTGTTTCTTCCTTTGTAGTTATGGTACATGACTATACCCAGCTTTGTCCTAGAAATAATATAGATCCTTAGACCACAGGAAAACTTAAAATATTTTATTGTAGTATCTAGGTAATTTGAGAATTGCTACATCTTTGGTATTTATAAATGTAATACTTTTAGTGGGTACTTTTGTAGAGGCACTTATGGGATGAGAAAATAAAAATGATTAATTGTAGCACCTTTTAATATAAATAGAAATGCACTGATGCAGAGGTAAAGAAAAAAAGTCATCTAACTTTGGCTGGGAATCTATAAATAAGTTGGTTCTTTCCCAGCAGTTCTGCATAATCTCTAACTACATTACATCATTGGTGATGTGCTTTCGTTTCTTGGCCAGAAAAAGAATCCATACCAAAATTCAGATTTAGAGTCCAAAACAAACTGGATCTTAAATGAATTTGAACTTTAAAATATGATATGTTTATAAAAAGTTGCTTTAATAAGCAACTATTAAAATTCATTACGTTTTTGTAAGCTTGCAAATAACCTTTGTTTAAAAAATACAGTAGTAAAGATTGAGGTATAAACTTTCACAAAATATACTTAGTCTTGTTGCACTAAAAAATGTTCATCTTATATATCTAGTAATTTCTAATGGCTAATTCCTTTTTCACTTTCTCTTCCTTTATAGTAATTTTCTTAGGGTCAGGATGCTGATTGTAAACTTCAAGTCTTCCTTTAGATTTCATAGTCATTTTCTTCCTGTGAGAGGAGAGAGCAGTGGTGAATTTTTGTAGCCAAGATGCAATACCAAGTCTTCATTTTGTCTATACCTAAGCTAGGTGGACTTTAGGTAGCATGGCCGTGGCAGCAGTGCTGGTGGCAGCATAGAATCAGTCACCATAGACAGCTCTTCCCTCCCCTGCTGGCCCGCAGACCCGCCCGACACATTCTTTTACCTGTTGGGCAGTAGGGATAAACTACAGTTATTCCGTAGAGGTGAGATCGCTGCTCTGGAAGGTACTCATCCGTGAATTCGCCACTGTGTCTATTCACTGATATCACACCATCCCTGGAAGCAGAAAGAAGAGTGAATCCAGAGTCAGTTTTTAAATCAGTTTAACCAGAGGGCTTTTGATTTATGACTTATTGTTCTTGTTCCCCTCAGATCTATTGAGTCAAAAACTTGGGATTGAACCCAGCAGTGTACATTGTAACAAGTCATCTGGCTAATGTTGGTGTCACAGGGAAGTTTTGAGAGCCATTGGTCTAAATCAATTGTTCTCAATCCTAGCTGCATTTGGAACCACACAAACTGTACTAAAGATAGACCACAAGGTGTCTGGGTCTTCTGGCACATCAGTTAAACCAAAGTTGTAGAGAATGAAGCCAAAGGACTTAGATTATGTTTTTTTAGGTCCAAGACTGGGACCTGAACTCAGTACCTCATGCTTTCATTGGATAGTGCTCTACCAACTGAGCCATGTCTCCAACCCCTGACATTTTTTTTTATTCTGTTAAAATATTTCACGTTTTCACTTGAGGGTTAAGTATTTTTGGCCTCAAAGGTATGTAGAAAAGTCCATAGTCTTCTTGGGAGGAGAGGGTTGCGGGGGGGCGGGGGTTAACTATCCAATAACTACCTTAGGGTACCACTTAAGGTAGTCCTTTCTGAAGAGCAGATTCTGATAAATATGCTTCCTTATATAGTTGATTACTAAATAGCTTTGCCAGTTTTAAAGCTCCCTGTGGGCAGTAACACCTTATTTCTGGGTGAAGTGAAAGGATGATTTCAACAGCAGTAAAACATGTAGAATGGTATCCATGAATAAGGAGCGATGAAACCATCCTCAGGACTTTACTAAAGTTACTTACTGGCTTCGGTACAAGAAGTGTGCATACCAAAGCCACTGGTCAGGTACCAGGCTCACCTTCTCCAGTCGGTGTGGTAAAAGTGATCTGCGTAGCTGATGATACTGAAGGGATAGTTGAGGTTGTTCTGGATTACACGCCTCCCAGTGCCATCAGGTAGTGTACACTCCAGTTTCTTGGTTCCTTTTAAAGCATACAAGGGGGAAATAGGAACTTTTCATGCCATAAGGGAAATAAAAATGCTTTGCCAGAAATGACAGTGGCAGAATTTTTTTCTCAAGATATCAAAGGCAGAATACGAAATGGGGCATTTTATTCCCCTTGCAGTCATAAAAACCAGCAACCCAATAATGTCCTGTTCTATTACTAGTCACTAGGTTTGCACATTCTCATTTTTTTAAATAGAAATTCAAACAATTATTTTAAGAAGAGATTACCTTTGCTAGTCTGGCTAAGTTTCTTCCAGAGATAAGCATTATAATTTGAAACCCTATCTCACAAATTGTTGAAAACAACAGTAAATAACTGCCCCAGATCTACAAGTATTCTTGTCTTAGTTACAGGAATAAACACAACTAAAAAGTTAACAATGCTATTTTCCAGTGTTAAGAAAGCAGTCTTGAAAATGTTGAAATGGCTAATGAATTCAAGGATTTCTAAGTTTCAAAATGCCTTAGGAGGAAATTTCAATTTCAGATAATTTTTATTGCAGGGTGTCTTGGAGCTTGAACTCAAACTATTCCTGAGTTTGTGCTGAAGGCTAGTGCTCTACCACCTGAGCCACAGCTGTACTTTCATCATTTTTCTGGTTAATTAGAGAAACAGTCTCACAGATTGTCCTGCCTGGGCTGGTTTTGAACCTTCTATCCTCAAATCTCAGCCTTTTGAGTAGCTAGAGTTACAGACATGGGCTACCTATGTCTGGCAATTTCAGATGTTTTTAAAAACTAAATGAGCCAGGCACCAGTGGCTAACACCTTTAACCTTAGTTACTCAGGAGGCTGAGATCTGAGGATTAAAGTTCAAAGCCAGCCCAGGCAGGAAAGTCAGGGAGACTTACATCCAATTAACAATCAGAAAGCTGGAAGTAGAGTTGTGGCTCAAAGTAGTACAGTGCTTGCTATCCTTGAGCACAAGAGCTCAGAGCACCCAAGCCCTGAGTTTAGGCCCCACAATCACCATCACCACCAAAAAAAGTAATGATAGCTGAGCTGCTGGTGGCTCACACCTCTAATCCTAGCTACTCAAGAAGCTGAGATCTGAGGATCACAGGTCAAAGCCACCCAGGGCAAGAAAGTCTATGAGACTTTCAACTAACTCCAATTAGCTACAAAAAAAAGGCAGAAACAGAGATGTGGCTCAATGTGGTAAATCACTAGCATTGAGCACAAAAGCCCAGGGACAGCACCCAATCCCTGGTCTCAGATACACACACACACACACACACACACACACACACACACTCCCTGGTCTCAGGACCAGCACACACACACACACACACAATATCCCTGGTCAGGACCAGCACACACACACACACTAATGCTTGGACAACAGGGTTGTGAAACTGGCCCATCTACATTAAAAACCTTTTTAATTAGATTCTTAAGTTCCAAAACAGCCTTTCATACAGTTCATTACAGTTCAAAACTGTAATTATGTAGCACCTTTCAGTTATTCTCATAATGAAAAGCATAGAAGAGAAATAGTCTCAGTATTAACTTGTATTCTGAAGGTACTGCAAAAAGAAGCCAACCTGCCACATCAAAGAATACCCTCAGCACCTGCAAGTATGAGTGGAAGGTTCTCATTTTGACTCCACAATAGAACAACCTGTTTGTTTACATTTGTCAAGTCAATGCTATTTTTTACTTTCTGATTTTTTTTGTTTCCTTGAAGTGAGTCTGTCTAGCCCAATCTGATCTCCAAACTCATGATCTTCCTGCCAATGTTTTGTTTAAATTAAAAGGTTTACCAAGTATGTTGGTCTGTTAAGCAATAAAAACTTAATACCAAGCCGGGCACCAGTGGCTCATGCCTATAATCCTAGCTACTCAGGACGCTGAGATCTGAGAATAGTGATTCAAAGACAACCCAGGGGGGCTGGGAAGGTGGCTCAGTGGTAAAGCGCTTGCCTTGCATGCATGAGGCCCTGGGTTCGATTCCTCAGCTCCACATAAGCAAAAAGAAAAAAGCCAGAAGTGGCGCTGTAGCTCAAGTGGTAGAGCACTAGCCTTGAGCTGAAGAGCTGAGGGACAGTGCCCAGGCCCAGAGTTCAGGCCCCACGACCGGACCAAAAAAAAAAAAGACAACCCAGGCAGGAAAGGGCAAGAAAGTTCCTCAGACTCTTATCTCCAATTAACCACCAGAAAACAGGAAGTGGCACTGTGGCTCAAGTGGTAGAGTACTTGCCTTGAGCTGAAGCGCTCAGGTATAGTGCCCAGGACTAGGCCCACAGTTCAAGCCCCATGACTGACAAACAAAACAACAACTTAATACCAAATTCAGCCATCCCTGCCCCTATCCAACCCACACCAAAAAGAAAAGTCATTGTAACTATTAAATGTTCTTCAAATGTTTAGCGATAGCACAGACTGTGTGATACTGTGATCTGGTTACATATTCTATTAGTGTTACCTGCATCTGCCCAGCAGAGGAGTTTGGAGAAAGGGTCAAAGGTTAATCCATTGGGTAATCCAATGTCTTTATTGACCAAGATTCTTCGGTTTTCTCCATCTAAAGAAGATGTTTCAATTTTAGGAGCTTCTCTGTTCCAGTCTGTCCAGTATAAGTTGCTGTAGATAAAATTTTTAAAAGATTGTAAAAGAATAGTTGTATAGGAACTAAGGCTGTAGCTGAATTGGAGAGCTACTGCCTAACAGTACAAAGCCCCTGGATTCAATCCCAAACATCATTAAGGGGAAAAATAATAGCGTGCAACTTGTAGTAAGCAGTATCCAAGATAGCCACTGTTAATTACCTTCTGGTACTCAGAGCCTGAAGCAATCCCCTGGAGTTTGGGCTAGATTTAGTGCCATGCTTACAGTGAATACCAGAATGGAAGAAGTGAGAGAATACCACTTCCAATGTTAAGATTTCAAAAACTGCCTTCTGTCTTGAGTGCCATCTTAGGCTCCCGCTGAGGGAAGGTAGATGCCAGGCTGTAAGCTGCCCTGTATAGAAACCCCCTGCCCAATGGCCAGCAAGAACATACTGGGGGCCACCAGAAGCACACAGGAAGCTGGGTGCCCGTAGTCCTAGCTACTCAGGGGGCTGAGATTTGAGGATCACAGTTTGAAGGCTGAGGAGGAAAGCCCATGAGACTCACTGCTAATGAACCACCACAAAAAACTGGAAGTGGCCCTGTAGCTCAAAGTGGTAGAGCACTAGGATTGAACAGAAAAGCTCAAGGTCAACTCTCAACGCCTTGAGTTCAATCCCCATGACTGATTCCCCACCCCCCTCAAAAAAAAAAAAAAAAAAAAGCTCACAGGAGTATGCTTAGCAGTGGTCCTATCAGTTAAGCCTTAAGATCACTGAAGCTTCGTCAGTATCTTTGTTGCAGACTTTTGAGACACTGCCAGAGATACTCAGTTAAAGTCTCACCCAGATTCCTGACTCACAGACACTGCTACAATAAATGTTGTCTTAAGCTGCAGTGTTTGTGGGCAATTAGTTACACACCATAGGCAACTAGTACACAGCCATGTGCTGCTTTTGTCTGCATCCTAAATTTTTCTGACAATTACAATTCTGTAGAAGTCACTAACACTCTGACATCCTTACCAAATGAAACTGTCCTAGAAACTCTTAATTTGCTGATTTGATTGGATTGGATCTTGAGCTTAGGGCCCAAAGAAATAGAATACTTGTTAGGAATTGCTAAGCAATAGAAACTACAGAGCCTATAGCAATTTAAACCAGGGATTACTGTGTGGAACTTTCTAGAGGAAAATCTCAGTTAACTGATAGCTGGCTCCCAGCTAAAGACACTGAGACATTGTACACGGCACCTTGTGTTGCCTTGTTAAATATACAAAGTAGTTAATGGGTGATGTCTAAAAAACAATTATCTTGTTAATTGGAAATACTCTTTTTTTTTTTTGGTCGGTCATGGGGCTTGAACTCTGGGCTTGGGCATTGTCTCTGTGCTCTTTAGCTCAAGGCAAGTGCTCTACTGCTTAAGCCACAGCATCACTTCTGGTTTTTTAGTGGTTTATTAGAGATAAGAGTTTCATGGACTGTTCTGCCCAGGCTGGCTTTGAATCATGATCCTCAGATCTCAGCCTCCTTAGTAGCTAGGATTACAGGCGTGAGCCACCAGCGCCCAGCCCAAATATTCTTATCTGTTGTATTTCCTTCCAAATACAATGAGAAATAGACTTTGCCATTGCCTACAACAGTGCCTGATACTTAGGACATCCTCAGTAAATATTTGTTAATGAGTGCATTTGAGTTTTTTCTCTCCTAACCCTTCCCAGAGTCTATTAAAAACTGAAGCTTTCAATGAGGATCTGTTAAGTATCAGAATTAGGGAAGCCCAGCTGACCCTCGGATTGGATCCACAGTGATGGCACGGGGGTTCACAAGATCTGTGTGGAAGAGGACCTTGCGCTGGGAGCCATCCAGCTGGGCCCTCTCTATCTTATCCAGGCCACTGTCTGTCCAGTACATTGTCCTACGGAAATGATCAATGGCAAGTCCTTCAGGGCTAATCAGACCTGCAAAAACAAAAGCAAAGGCAGGATTGGAACATTTGTGAAGCATGAGGGATGTGAAAACCTGCTGTATTTGAAAAGCTTACATGCACAAAACATGAGAGTTTCTAAAATCCCAAAGCCAAGTCAGTTTAAGAAGTGATCCTTTTGTCACTTTCTCCATCATCTCTAGCTTGGGGTGTGTGTGTGTGTGTGTGTGTGTGTGTGTGTGTGTGTGTGTAGAGAGAGAGAGAGACTTGGTGTGTGTGTGTGTATGTGACTCGTACCCTGCCACCAAGTCACACCTCCACATCCAGCGTTTTTGTGGTTAACTATAGGTAAGAATGTCACAGATTTCTCTGTTCAGACTGGCTTTGAGCCTTGATCCTCAGATCTCAGCCTCCTGAGTAGCTAGGATTACAAGCATCAGGCACCAGTGCCACATACAGTTTCTTGCATACTATCCTGATAGTACCTGACATCCATAGTGCTGGTGGCAGGTTGCATAAACTGTCACTCCCTGATACTTCCTGTGAGCTATATCTTTTGGGAAGGGATCATCTCCTGAGTGTCACCTCTTATCAACTTTTCACTCATGACACATGAAGGCGTTTGCTAATGGCCCAGAACTTAACCTCCCATTTCATGAAAACAAAGAAGAGACCGACACAACAGTAAGTGACTTAGTACCATGAAGTGAAATGAGTGAAGTTGCTGACCTGAATTAACAATAGTCTCAGGCTCTGCTCCCGGTTCCAAGCTCACACGGCTGATGGTCCGTCCAGCGACATCTGTCCAGTAGACCATCCTCTCCCGGCAGTCATAGTCAAGTCCCACAACTATGGACCCCTTCATGGGCCAAATCATAAGATTAGCAGAATTAAAATGCTTGAACTCTTATCCCCAAGTTCATGTTTGTGCATAGCTACAGTAAGCAACCCTGCATGGAGGTCTTGCAAGCAAGAGAGCAGACTAGTTGGACATGTGGGCAGTGGAGACCTCCCTAGGGTCATTGCAGTGCTTAGCCACTTAGTAACTCTATGACTCTACCATCAACGTGTGTGCCAACAAGTCCTCCCATCCTACCTACTTCACGTGGCTGCTACAAGAATTAATACCAGGCCAAGCACTGATGGCTCATACCTGTCATCCTAGCTACTCAGGAAGCTAAAGTCTGAGGATTGTAGTTCAAAATCAACCCAGGCAGACAAACCTAAAAGACTCTTATCTCCAATGAACTAGTGAAAAGCCAGAAGTGGAACTGTTACTCAAAATATTAAAGAGCCAGCCTTAAGTGAAAAAGCTTAGGGAATATTGCTCAGGCCGTGAGTTCAAGTCATAGGACCAGCAAAAAAATAAAAATCAATGTCATCAGTGCTTACCAAATGTCCTACTCAGTAATTGCTATACAGTGAGCCCCTCAAGTGCCATTATCCTTGGAAGTATAAACAATAATTTCATAAAAGAACTCAGCCCTCCTCCCCTCTCAGGGATGAGAGGAATCTCAGTCCTTAATATTGAATTAAAACTAAATCCTTTCAAATGTTACTGGCATTTTTTTGAAAGAGCCTTTCTAAAATCTGCCGACATATGCCAACAAAATCTCTTCTCCCCTCCCCGGTAAACAAGCTGAGATCCTTTTCCCACTTGAGGTGTAGTTATTCATTCCTAACCCCATATAAAGCAAATCATTCAGCTGTACTCTATTAAAAGAAAGTGTAGTTTAATGGGTTAAGGAACTGGGAAATTGCAGTCACCAAACCTTTGGCTAGTGGGTTGTCCTCCCCCTCATTATTACTAAATGACAGTCTTTTTTCAAAATGCCAAATCGGTGACATTCCTGATCTCCACACAGGACTTGCTTCATAAAGTTCCTAACCCAGATTCCTGTTCCAAGACAACCAGAAGATGTACAAAGCCAACTTCTAGAGGCCATCTGGCTGTCCCTGAGGTCAATTCAGTTCTCTCTTGCTTAACAAGCCTCCTGGGGCTTGGGTTGACTTAGCCTTTGAGACAGCACAAGAGACTTACTAACACCGTTTGGTTCCTGCAGAAAAGCTAGCAGTTTACATGGGGATACCTAAGGTGAATGATACTTTTACTTTAAAATTAAAAGGCCATTTGGGCTGGGCATGGTGGCTCATGCCTGAAATCCCAGCTACACAGAGAGCAGAGGGAAGAAAGCTGAGATGGGAGAATCAAGGTTCAAGGCCAGCCAGGCAAAGTTAGCCAGATCTTCTCTCTAAAGTCAAGCCAGGTTTGGTGGTGCACAGATCTTAGCAATCTCAGCTAATCAAGAGGAGAAGTAGGAGAATCAAGATCTGAATCTGATACCAAGCAGAAGCAAAAGTTCGTACCTGAAAAATTAACTAAGAAAAATAAACTAAAGCTTGGAGACAGGCTCAAATAGTAGAGTATCTGCTAGCAAGCATGAGGCTCTGAGTTCAAATTCAATGATGAAAGAGAGAAACAGAGAAAAGGGGAAGGAAGGGAAGGAGAAATAGGAGGGGAAGGAAAAATGAAAGAAAGAGCTGTCTTGGGCAAAAGTACACATTTATAAAGGCTTCTATGAACCCGAGGAATCATGGAACCCAGTTTGCTGGGTGGCAGGAGCCATGAATCTTAAAGGAAGAAAAAAAAACCTATCTTTCTCTGAACATTGGCTGCTTTTAAACTTTTTTGGAACCAAATAAATAGCACTAGAGTAAATACGAATAAGAACACTAGTCCTTTTCTCTCTCATGGCTGACAAACTATCCCTGGTTCTTTTCTCTCTCATGGATGACAAACTATTCCAAGTGTCAAGTTTAGAAATAGAATCATGGCTAAGGGGCATTCCTAGTCAAGCCTGAGGCCCTGAGTTCAAACTCCAATACTGCCAAAAAAGTAAAACAGGATCAGATGTTTTCCACTGTATGTATCAATGCCTTTGGGGGGAAAAGGAGGGGGTCTTTCTTTCTTTTTGTTCTCACTTTAAAGAAAAAGGAAAAAAAAAAAACAAAAACCTCCCAAATAGGGATGCTTTGGTCAGAGCTTGGAAAGTGGCAAGTATGTCCTAGGGAAAGCTGAAATTGTCCTTTCCCAGGAGTGAGTATACTCTCTCCAATTCTTCCTTATGAAGGAGTCAGGAAGTTTAGGAAAGAGGGGTGAGGAGGGGTGTCAAGAGTCATATGACCAAACTAGGAGGGCAGAGATGCAACAGAGATGCAACAGGTTTTATCTTTCCCTCGAGCTTCTCAATACATCACAGAAACCACATGTTATAGCCACCACCTCTTAGCTGTGACTCCAGAATGCCTGGGACCTAGAAAAAACCTTGAAGACTTGGGCAAGAGCCTGTCAATATTCCCTAGAATCACCAAACAGCCTTCACATCCCATCAACTCTACATTCCCTTTCCTCATATCTGAAACACCTTGAGCCCACAGGACAGAGCACCTGGGATGGGTCAGACATGGCTCCCAGCAATGGACAGCCCCCACGTCAGTAGTGGTGGCTCCAGGCCAGTGGAGACGGGTTGCAGCCCATAGCACTACAGGAATTCCTGACTCCACATTCCTCTTTGTCCAGTGGCACAATCTGCACCAGGCCCCACCCTGCACCAGCCCACTGTGCCAAGCCCCGCCCCACATCCCGTCCCTCAGGGAACTCCACTTTACATGCAGAGACAGCAGGGTCTTGGCTGCATCCTTCTGAAGCTGGGTGCCATTGAGGGGCAAGTGGCCGATCTGCTGGCCCTGAGCATAAAGCAGGAAGGTGCCCACAGATGGAGGGGTCACATCAGGCCGTGGTGTGGGCCGGACAATAGGGGGAGCAACGGTGGGTATACCTGCCATGGAAAGAAGGAGGTATGGGGAAGGAGGGAAGAGGAAACAAGGGGAGGGTGGGGACAAAGAAGTTACTTTCTCACATGCCAAAGCCTTCAAAACTATCAAAAGTTCGGTGCTGTAAACAGATGTGCCCCAGATGTTCTTCAAAGGAAATTCTCATTTCTGGGGCTTCAAGAATCCTTTATGTAAATCACTATCCATTACAATACAACACTTCCCTCACAGAAAAACCGAGTCTTTTCTTGTCCTTGTTTTTGAGGGGATAAAATTTCTTTGGGGGGGGGGCTGGGAAGGTGGCTCAGTGATAGAGTGCTTGCCTTGAAGGCCTGAGTTTGATTCCTTAGTACCACATAAGCAGAAAAAGCCAGAAGTGGCGCTGTGGCTCAAGCGGTAGAGTGCTAGCCTTGAGCTGAAGAGCTGAGGGACAGCGTCCTGGCCCAGAGTTCAGGCCCCACAACCAACAAAAAAAAAAATTCTTTGGGGCCCCAGGGTGACACAAGGATTGGCATAAGAAGGAAAAATTATGCAACATTAAAGTAAGTTCTAGGTGTTCTCATTTCAGAAATAGCTGAGTGACCAATTCAACACAAATCCGAATGGGCATCTTGGAATCTGGAGAACCAGATTATCAATGGACAAAGCATGTTGATGAAGTGACTTCTGTCTTTAGACCGGGTGACTCACAACTCCCCCAGCAATCTCTACACAGATGCCTAGGTGCCACTGAGGTGAGTTTGGGCTATACCTGTACTTACATGCGGGGGTGGTGCCTGGCTGAGAGCGTGTGCCCTGAACCTCTCTGCCATCTTTGTCCACACACCAGCAGAAGTCACTCTTCCCATGACACTGCAAGGGGATGAAGTGACCCAGGTCATCACACTGGGGCACATACTGGTCATCCCTGGGTGTGCCACCATAGTGCTCCAGCAAGTTTTCCCTCCAGCGCTCGCAGACCGTCCGAGGCCTCTGGGTAGGCTCTAAGCAAATGAGGAAACAAAGCCTTTGATTGGCAGCTAAAACAGAACGCTGCATAAAGTTCAAGGTTCCCACACCTGACCCTCTGCCCATCCTTCTACTAGTGTCCAGTAATGGGTTCTCAGCCAAGACCCTGGATATTTGCGGGTCCAGGGAGGCAGATAAGTTCTTCAAATGTTTTCTGTGAGAGTCTGGAGAAGAGCTCAGCTTAATGTCGCCCTGACTCAGGAAGAAGTGCCACCAAGGTCTGACCACATCAGGCTGAGCCACAGCACACAGCTTGCAGAGACAGACATCTTACTCAGGTCAGCAGAGGCCCACAGTAACACTGGCCTGTGGCCAGTGCACTCTGCAGAGAGTGCTTGTGCAGACTCTCTTTGGGGACTCAGTGGCCTATGTCATACTTTAAATGAATGGTTTTTCTTTACTACTTGCTTCAAGCTTCAAGACTCTGTGTTGAGTGGGTCAGCTTGAGTTTGGGTCAGCTTGAGTTTGGCCAGAGTATTATAGAAAGCACTGCTGGAAGTTGAAAGCAATGATGCCCACCTGCCACCCTTAAGACAGGGGAAGGCACAAGTAGGAGGTTCAGGCTGATCCTGGAGAGAGTCTACTTTGGAAATAATCAGTGGAAAATGGGCTGGAGATGTGGCAGAAGTGGTAGCACACATGCCTAACAAGTGTGAGGCAATGAATTCAATCTTCAGTATTGCAAAAAAAAGAAAAAGAAAAATTGCTGAAAGCCAGTCTGTTATTTGGCCCCCCGTATCTATTCTGTTAGAAAACTACATAGGATAAAAGCAAATTCTGGGCACCAGTGGCTCATGACTGTAATCCTATTCAGGAAGCTAAGACCTGGAGGACTACCATTCAACGGGAGATCTTATCTTCAACTAACTAGCAAAAATCGAGGCTGGAGGCATGGATCAAATGGTAGAGCTCCTGCTAAGCCAACAAGCCAAGCAAGCACAGGCCCTGTGTTAAAATCATGGTACTAGTCCAAACAAACAAAAGTGAAACAATGTAATTAATGTGCAGGGCATATAGTAGCATGCAACTTAAAATGCTTCAATTTCTAGAAGTTGTTTAGCCATCCATCCCCTGTGACTTTTCAAGGCAAAACCTTTCTCTGTAGTCTCTAGACTTCTGCTACCCTGGTGTCTCCTTTCTTCTTCAGCATCCACTCTTCCTGTTATCTCCCTCAGTTTCAAGTCCTGCTGACTTGTGTTACAGAGCCATTCCATCCCCACATATCACTCTGGGACCATTAAAGCTCTGTCCTAAATGTAGATGGCTGTGTGAAAAGACTGTTGAAATAAGTTGTCAATTTATGATTGGATAAACTAAAGGGCTGTAAATAAATATAGAAGGTAATTCTGCTTCCTTCTTAATTCTACAGCTCAAAAGTTATAGCCTGTAGGACTACACAGCCAAATATCTGCTTTCATGCATAACAGAAATCTCAGCATAAAACTAGAAAGCTGGGGGGGGGGGGTGGGAAGGTGGCTCAGTGGTAGAGCGCTTAGCCTGCATGCATGAGTCCCTGGGTTCCATTCCTCAGCACCACATAAGCAGAAAAAGCCAGAAGTGGCGCTATGGCTCAAGTGGTAGAGCGATAGCCTTGAGCTGAAGAGCTGAGGGACAGTGCCCAGGCCCAGAGTTCAGGCCCCATGACCGACAAAAAACAAACAAACTAGAAAGCTGGGGCCCCTGCCTTCTCCCATCAGATTTGATCCTCTCTTAATCTTTTCACTATCAGGAAATAGCACCTCCACTTTCCCATTGCTCAGACACAACCATCCTTAACTCTTCCACATCAGACATGTCAAAAAATTCTTGTCAGTTCTACTTTCAAAAGCATTGGGCCTATCTTCACTTCTCTCCACTTCTACCTGTCATCTTGTGCTAGATTCACTGCAACCACCTTTCCATTGGTCTTCCTGCTCTTGTCCTCCTGGGCCGTACACCTCCCTCTCTCTACACCAGTGTACACTCAACCAGAAGCCAGAGCTTCTGTACATTGAAAATACAAAGGCATTTGTGTTCCTTCCACTCCATTGTTCAAACCCCCTCTAGCAACTGCCAGAAACAGCTGGAAACATTGCAATAGGGCTTCAGCAGGCCAGGTCCTCTGGGAAGATAGTGAACCCCATCCTTATAGTACTGTTGCCATTTCTAGAGCTTGAACTCAGGGCTTTGAGCTCTCACTTGGTGTTTTTACTCAAGGCTGGCAGTCTACCACTTATGTCACACCTCCACTTCCAGCTTTTTGCTGGCTAACTGGAGGTAAGAGTTTCATTATTTCTTTTTTTTTCCTGCTTGGCTGGCTTTGAACTGTTATCCCTAGATCTTAGTCCTGAGTTGCTAAGACTACAGATGGGAACCACCTGCCTCTGGCTAAGACTCCCCAGCTTTGGGGGAAAAAGTGTCCTTCAGCTTGTACTGTAGCTCTGAGTCTTCATAGAAAAAGGTAGGATTCAGACTTCCTTATCCAAGGACTGGAAGTGACGAATGCTACTTTCTCAAACACTGTCATTCACACCTCAAAGCAGGATGCCCCACAGAGGCTTCCAACACCGCCTCACCCCACATTCTGAATTCCAAAGATTCATTCTTGGTTCAAGGAAGCCCCTGGCAAGGCACATTTCTTCGTGTAGAATGCAGATAGCCAGCTGAGTGAAGTTCTGGGAAATGAGTCTCCAGTCTCTATGTGGACACACTCCTCTTCCCTGCTATTGAAAGCTACTTCTCCATCCAACCATGGCTTCTTTCTCTTCTGCTTCTAATGGGCAGGGGCTTAAATATCCTGACATCTTGGGCACATGCCTGCTCCAGCTGACCCCATTATACAGATGAGACTAGTCAGAAATGGCAGATCAAGCCAAGCTGGTGCCAAGGGAGAAGTCAAAGCCATGGGAAAGGCTACACAAAACAATGTGTCCCTATTTTACTCATTAACTTCTCAGGCTGAATCATTGTCCTTAACACATGTTTGTCTTAATAAATTTAATAGAATTCTGAACTATTCCCTAAGGGATCTCCCAACCATCTGTTGTTGTTTTTTTTTTTCTTTTTCTTTTTTCAAATCTCAGCTGGAGGAGACCTTGAGTTTTGAAAAGAGAAGCCAAGAGTGAAACAGGACTCTCTGTAAAAATCTACTTCTAAAAACAGAAACACAGAGGGACTAGACATGTTGCTATGGACCATGCCATTACCAATTTTTACCTCTATGAAGCTTAGAATCACTAAAGTCCTGGTGGGAACAATTAAGATTGCTAGAGAATTCAAACCATTGGAAATTCTCTAGCTCTGATTCCTCACATACATTAAAAACCAAGATAATATGTTTGAAACTTTCTCAGTAATAAGAATGGATTTTTTTAAATAACCAGTTCCCAGATACAGGAAACATTTAGGCAAAAGCAGCTTCAAACTAACCCTTTGTTCTTCAGAATATAGTTCTTCCAGAATAAGTATGAAGAAGAAAGTTCTACCCAATCTCTAATTCCCCAAGGAGTAGAAAGCTGTCCTGGGTACCTACTGTTGTCATTAACTGTGAGCATTTAGTAACCATGTTTCACATTAACAGAGGGAGCACAGATGATAAAGGACACATTTGTCATGAGCATCTCAGATCTAAGATCCTACAAACACTGCTGAGGCAATGAGGTTCCTCATTTCTATATTGACTAGAGAGGAGTGGAGTTATCAGGTTAAAGAAAATTCATAGTTCTATGCTACTGACAGGCTTCATTCACACTGCTTCCTGCATCTGAATTAAATGAGAGGGTTATATAGGAAGAGAGGCTTCCTCTGGACAAAATGCTGGTCTGGTCCCATCTTCCAGCTCTCTGAGACCACTCACAATGGCCTCAGTTAGCTAGGGAACTCAGTCTTGTCTGGTACTTGACAAGGATCTAAGCAGCTGCAGTCCCAAGTCATCCAAGCATTCTCCCAGGGACAGAGGGCAAAGGATGGTAACCAGCCAGCTCTGAGTCCACATACACTAGGCTAGGTGATAAATCTCCTACGCCATCAGTGCCATTCTGCCTCTTGCAGCTGCACCCAAGCTGGTATGTGGTTTCTCTCCTAAGAGACTCACCTGGTGGTGGGCCACAGTGAGGTGGGGTAGAGCCAGGTGGAGTCTGGGTGCCAGGGACTTCGTGGCCATTAGAGTCCACACACCAGCAGAAGCCAGTGCTGCCGTGGCATTGCAGCGGCAGGAAGTTGCCCTGGTCATCGCACTGGGGGATGTGGAGTCGAGACCCAGGGTAGGCGTGCTGTGCTTGAGCATAGCGCTGCTGCTGTTCACAGGGCTTCAGGCCTGAGGTAGAGTCTTCCAGAACCAGAGCAGAGGAGACAAAAAGGAGAATGAGAACGTGACTGTAACATGTTTACTCTAATTTGCCACCAGGAAAGTCTCCTGTGCTAAGGAATGTTTTCTACCATGGGAAAACACCATAACATGGTGGGGGGGGGGGGGGGGGTTGGGAGGAGGTTTTCACAGTCCTGAATTCTCATTTTAGATTTGCCCTTGTCTATTTAGTTTGTGTCCTTAAGTCTCTTTAAATCTCTAGATAAATGAAACTGTAAGGGCAGCTCCCTCCTCAGCCCTTAGGGGCCTACTGCTGCCTAGATAAAATGAGCAGCAACCTGTGGAAATCTGCCCAACATCCCATGAGACTTCAGATAGAAGAAGTCAAACTCCATTTGTCCCCTGAAACTTGGAGGTAAGCTCTAAGAAGGACCAGGTCAATATCAGCCATACCGCTCGGTGCTAATCTAGTCCTCTGCAATGGGTGTCTACTATTGATGCTCTAGTATGCTATTAACTGAGAAGCTAATTAGATTCTCCTCACTGTTTTATCCAAAGACTATTCACTGAAGCGGAGCAGATCATTCATGCAGTAAACCAACCAGAACTGCCTTTAAGTAGGAAGAGAGATGGGTCCCTCTCTAGGTTTTCAAGAATGTTCACTACCAGTCATGTAGTAATAAAGTAGGCAGCAGGAGTAACTAAGGGGAAAATTTAAACCTCAAAGATCTACCCAATAAAGCCTCAAACCAGGCTAACTCAAAAGCAAGCAGCAAGAGAGAAAAAAAAAAACACTGAAGGAACTGGGTGATTCATGTGCCTAATTCTCGCAGCCTTACCAGGTGAGCACTGAAATCCATCTCCATGATATCCAGGTTGGCAACGGCAGGAGAAAGACCCAGGGGTATTGTAGCAAGTAGCAGCAGAGTGACATCTGTTTTCTGCACATTCATCAACATCTGCAGAGGTCAGCAACAAGGCCAGGGAATGGGGGTGGGGAGAGCATGACTTCACAGCACAGAACCTGTAAGACTACAGTCTACAGATACAACCTGTTTGATTGACTACAGTCTCTGTACATGGGGACCAACAAGGTACCAACTACAGAAGGTCTTTGATGAGCACAGAAATGCTAAAACCTAGAAGTATGCTTATACCAGGAAAAACCAAATCTAAGAACATATGAGTTAATATATGAGACTCAGAATGTTCAGTGGAGAAATCAAACATGTGGTTACTCACAGATAAAAATATCCTGCAGAATATTTCTACAGGAGCTCTCATCTACAGTGAATTCCAGGATGTTATTACCTTTGAACTAACCTTTAGACTATAAATCATTAATTTCCTTTTGGGACGACAACAATAAAGATAAATATAGGCAACAATAGTTTTTATTCCCTGTACTGTTGGTGCTGTTTCCCTATACCATTCATGTAGAGATGCCAAGGGCCCACATGCAGCCCCAAATACTTTTTCAACTAAGTTGAAGCACACTCAGTCTTGCCTAGTAAATCAGGAAACTGTGAGACTCATCTCCAATTGACTACCAAAAATCTAGATGTGAAGCTGTGGCTCAAGTAGCAGAGCATCAACCTTGAGGGAAAAGACCAAGTGAAAATGCGAGGCTTCCTGAGTTCAAGCCCCAGAACCAGCACACACACACACACACACACACACACACACACACACACACACACACGGTTTCCTGAGTTCAAGCCCCAGAACCAGCACACACACACACACAGAGAACAAGCCTAAATTTGTCAGGCATATTAAACAATTGTAACCTCTGTGCTCTCTATATTACAACCTAAGGATTTGCATTACCCTATTTCTCAAAACTACAAATCCTCACACTTCAAACAAAAAGCAGATGCATATCCATTTTTATGTTATTTATTGCAATTGGCCCATGCTGCCAAAAGGAAATCACTCACCTCACTCCCTCACCTAAAAAAAGAAACTCTGGGAGTGGGATTGTTAAAAGTCCCCACAGATGTGATAAGCTGCCTTAATAGAGGAAGCCGTCCAGAGTTTTTAAAAAGAAAAGATAAACAAATGGTCCAATTCTGATCTAGACTTGACAAAGCAACACAAAGCATGAGTCACATCTACAATGACTAGAATTTTTCTTTTGGGGAGGGAGGATTGGTCATGGGGCTTAAACTTGGGGCTTGGGAGCTGACCCTGAGCTTTTTTGCTCAAGGCTAGTGCTCTACCACTTTGAGCCACAGCTCCACTTTTGGTTTTCTAGTGGTTAACTGAAGAAGAGAGTTTCATAGACTTTCCTGCCTGGGCTAGCTTTGAACTATGACACTCAGATCTCAACCTCCTGCATAGTTTAGGAATACAGGCATGAGCCATGAATACCCGATTTAGAATTTTTTTAATAGAAAAAATATGTAAAAAATAAAAAATAGAAAAAAGAGATAACCAGTAAGCAACCTAGAAATAGGAGTTGTGTCTAATATGGTAGCACCTAGCACAATACCTCAGCATGGGAAGCTAGAGGTTTACCACTAGAATGGATCAGGTGTAAAATGGGCCTAGAACTGGGATGGCTCCTTACCCAGCCTCTTATGATCTAGATGAAGTTCATCTAGGGTTATTTCCCTCCTTCCCATTCCTGGCTCTGGCCACACCCCCATGGAGCCACCCTCTAAGGTGCTTTCTTAGATACCACCTAACAGACAAGTAGCACACTACACAGGCATTCTCTTCCTTGACTTTGCAATTAGCAAATTAGCATGCTGCTTATCTTCTGCCTCTGGAAATCAGTGGACGTGTATATCAGCTCTTTTGTGTTCAAAAGAATCCTTAAATGCTCCACATAACTAAGCCTAATTCCATCCAGAGAAGCTCTTCCAGGGTGAGCAATTGGCTTTCCTGATCATCTACATCTCACCTAGCAAGACAGAAAGAGGGTGATACCTTATCTGCAAAGTCAGAAACAAACAAGGTGTTCTGGTTAGCTCCTTGATGACACAAAAATCAACCAGTATTGGCAACCAGTATTTTGACTGGCTGTTTCTTCAGCAGAACAGCTGAAATGCCCAGGTGGACAAAGCCGATGACAATCCTGTTCCTTGGGCCTAGAAGAGGCTATAAAAATGAGTTGTAAAACCAAAGCTGTAAAAATTACCATGCAGCCAAATGCAGGAAATTAAAGCTATTGACAAAACATATGCTTGCTAAAAGTACTCCTCACAGTAACAGGAACCCCAAGCAATGGCAGGAAGGAGGGGTTCCTGAGAGGTTTATTTCTGAGCCCAGGGAACAGTTTCTGATGATTATTTTTAAAACAAGGGAAAGGGGTTTCCCCAAAGCTACTAAGGCTTGGATGTCAGCAAAGCCCAGGGCCTAGAGATGCAGACCCAATCTCTAAGACCAGCCAATCTCCCCGGAGGAGCTCAGAGGTGCTACTACCATCAGGGCAGACACCAAGGTCATATAGATAAAAGAGACTGTTAGAAGTAACCAGAAAGACAAGAACCAGCCTGGAGAGATGAAGTTATCTCTGATCCCTAAGGCTTGAGAACTATGGCCATCACCTCCTCCTTGAAGGACCTCAGGTCATGATAGAAAATTCCAGTCCAGTCAGGAGCTCTAGGGCTTAAGCTCAGAGCCAGTGGTGGTGTCTCCTCAGAGGCACAAACACTGGGGGGTGGGGCTTGGAGGAAGCCAGGGTGTCAGCTTAAAGGAAAAAAAGGTTTCCCTATTTCACAGATGTGGAAGGACTTTCAGGCCCTTGACAAAGAAGCTTTCTTGCAGGGCACCAGTGGCTCTTGCCTGTTATCCTAGCTACCCAGGAGGCTGAGATCTGAAGACTAAGGTTTCCAAGGCAGCCCAGGCTGGACAGATTTAGATCTCTAAATAATTGTCCAAAATTTAAAAAAAAAAAAAAAAGGACTGGAAAGGTGGCTCAGAGGTAGAGCACTTGCCTCATATACATGAGGCCCTGGGTTGATTCCTTAGCACCACATAAGCAGAAAAGGCCAGAAGTGGTACTGTGGCTCAAGTGGTAGAGCGCTAGCCTTGAGCTGAAGAGCTGAGGGACAGCGCCCAGGCCTAGAGTTCAAGCCCCACGACGACCAGAAAAAAACGCAGAAGTGATGGCTCAAGTGGTAGAGTGCTAGGCCTTGAGCAAAAAAAACCTCAGGGACAGCATCTAGACCCTAAGTTCAAGCTCTAGGACTGGTGCATGCACACACACACACACACACACACACACACACACACACACAAACACACTATAAAAAAAAACTTTCTTTGTTGTGGGGGTGGGTGGGGAGGGGGAAAAACTCCAACTATACTTGGTCAGTGTCTGGGAGACAGATACCAATTCAAGGGCATTAGAGGAAGCGCAGTGCCCAACATAATTCTCCAGGCTCCAACATAATTCTCTCCTCTCTATCACTTATTAAGCTCCTAAAGAACCTGTTTGGAAAATGTGAGCTCCACTTGGAGCTCACGCTTTGATGCTATGATAGCCTTCCCTCTGAATAGAGCCATCTGGACACACTTAGAAACAGCCATTGAACTCTAGCCGCCCCCCCCCCCACTACCCATTTGCTGAATTTTCAGCCCAATGTAATTGCCTGTGGCCAATTAATCTTGATCTCCCCCATGGAACCACAGGTCCTTGCTCTCACTCTCTGTACTCTGTCTAGTCACGCACCCTGCTGGTTGTGTTCCTGTGGCCTGTGGAGTACTCCCCAGGACCTGTAAGCACTCAGCATGCCTTACCCAACATCTACAGTAGGAGTACAGAATGAGAATCTGAGAGCAGAATGTGAGTGTCTCCGCTCCTTCCACTCCTGGGCAATGACTGCTCTGGGTAACAGGCCATCTGTACCCCAGTTTCCTCAACTCATACGTGCCGCTCCCTGTGAGTGTTCCAACACGAGACAATCTGCTTTTGCACCAGAAGGACAAATGTGCCTGAGAACTAGCCAATACACGCTAGTACAGGGTTGAAATCTCTCCAGATGGAGGGAAGCTGGAGAAGATTTACGTCTATTTGGATAAAAGCCTCCGGCTAGTGACTCAAACTGGACTGAGAACCCAAATCCAAATGTAGATTTTTCAGGAAGTCATAGCTATGGCTGGAGAAAAGCCCACACCTCCTCTTATGGAGTCAAAACGTGTATGTGCTTCAAGAAGGAACACATCCCACCAAACAGGGCTTCCTCAAAGATGCCTGGCTCACTAAGACACACACTATGAAATCACACATACACACACACACACACCCCTATATAATAATACATGTATAGATATTACTTCCAGGTATAAATATCTTGGAAGGAGCCCGATGCTGGTGGCTCACACTTGTAATCCTAGCTACTATGGAGGCTGAGATCAGAGGATCACTGCTCAAACCCAGCTTGGGCAGGAAATTCTGTGAGACTCTTATCTCCAATTAACCACCAGAAAACCAGAAGTAGAGCTGTGGTTCAAAGTGGTAGAGCACTAGCCTTGAGCACAGAAAAACTCAAGGACAGTGCCCAGGCCCTGAGTTCTAGCCCCATGGCTGACAAAAAATAATAAAATAAAATAAAAATAAAAACTAAGTCCTGGAAGGTACTTTCATGATTAGCCAGATATATCAGGGTCTTTATGAAAACGACTATTCCATCTTGACTGCCCCACAATCTAAAACGCTACCTGATCCCTAACACATGACGTGTGCATGGCCTCATCTAATCCCCTTCCCTTTGTAGCTTGTTTATAACCCACACAAGAAAGCCACACACTAAGGGTTGCCACGTTTGAGATGATGACTTCATCTTGCTGGCAGGTTTGTCTTGCTGGCTTTAATAAAGCAAGCTGTCCTGTTAAGAGAGGCCCATGTGGCAAGAAATGGGAGGCTGGCAACAGCCAACAAAGGAACTGAGAGGCTCTCCATTCAGTAGTGCAGATGCCCATCGATTCCCATCGATGCCCAGGAAAGGCGCCTTCGCCATGAAGCTGTCAGGGAAGTCCATCTGCCAGACACCTTGCTACAGAGCTCAGGCTATGCCACACCCAGGCCCCTGACGCACAGGTAACCTGTGTGTCTTATTTCAAATTACTACATTTCCAGGTCATCTGCAGCCACAACTGTTAACTGGGGAAGCAAATGATGAGGTTAGCATGTTTGTGGGTTCCAGAGGAAATCCAAAAAGTAGAAGACCCAGAGATAAAAGAGGGACCACTGCAAGTGAAAGAAATGAGAGAGCAACAATAACCCCCAATAGCAATAACCTAAAACTCCAAACATGCAAAATTTCAGGATTTTAACATGATCGCAGAAGGGAACCAAAGTCTTGCAGGACAAACGGAAAGAGAAAATTATTATTATTATTTTTTTTTTTTGCTGGTCGTGGACCTGAACTCTGGGCCTAGGCACTATCCCTCAGCTGTTCAGCTCAAGGCAAGCAAGCGCTCTACTGCTTGAGCCACAGTGCCACTTCCGGCTTTTTCTGTTTATGTGGTGCTGAGGAATCGAACCCAGGGCCTTATGCATGCAAGGCAAGCACTCTACCACTGAGCCACCTTCCCAGCCCGAGAAAATGATTTTAGAAGAGATTAAAGAAACACCTAACCTAAACTAGGGTGTGGTTACTGATACTGACTACAGATAGGCTGCAATTAATTTCTAGTAGTCAAAAAATGGATAGTTAAGGAACTAAATATCTTAAAAGTATCTTTTTTGCTTTTTTTGGCCAGTACTAGGGGTTTGGAGTTCAGTCCCTGGGCACTATCCTTTAGCTTTTTCACTCAAAGCTGGTACTCTACCACTTGAGCCACAGCTCCACTTCTGACTTCTTACTGGTTAACTGGAGATAAAAGACTCATGGACTTTCCTGCCTGTGTTGGCTTCAAACCTTGATCCTCAGATCTCAGCCACCTAAGTAGCTAAGATAGCAGGTGTGAACTACTGGTGCCTAGCTAAAAGTATCATGTTCACAAGCTACCAGATGTTTATTATGCAACCTCATTATGGAAAAGAGTTTTGCTCTCCAGGAATTCTGCATTCTTACAGCTGAGAGTGGATAAAATCAGACTGAATAAGGGCACCAGAGTATAAAAGGCATTATTCCCATATTATTCTCTTCCTGACCCTCACACATATACAAGGTATTCCCCACCTATAATAAATATAGCCATTCCAGATGGTGGGAGGGGGGACTGGGTGCACTAGAGATACAATGTGTACCTTAAGTTTCAACACCTCCTCTCTGAAATTTCTTCCAGACTTCACACAATGAAGTTTAGCACATAAAAGCACTCAACTAGAATGCAAAAATATGTCAGAAATAATGTGAGGCTGTTGGGACTAGACATAACTCTTTCTGTATAAATGTTCATGAAACTAGACCAGTAGTGCCTTAATAGAGAGGCTATTCAGTAGAGCAACATGAACACGAGTGGACAATCAGATGGAAACTCAGCTTCATGTCAGTGACACATGAACACGAGTGGATAATCAGAAGGAAACTCAGCTTCATGTCAGTGACACACAGTTATGGTGAAGTGAGGGGGAGGAAGAGGATGGTTGAGAAAGCAGTGAAGCTGGGAAAGGAGAACAAAAACCTAAAAGGAAAATTCCCCCCTTTTCTTAGAATTGCTGTTTCCATCTGCCACCATTCACAGGGGCCTACTCAGCTCACATGCTCACTCTTGGGAGCTTAAAAAAAAATTATAGTTATACAAAGGGGTTTCAATTCAATAAGCCATAATATGAGCACAAAGTATCTTGATCACTGTCTCCCCTTCCATCGCTTTCCCTCATCTCTCCCTCTCCATATACTCAAATTCCACAGTTCCACTTTTACATAAGGTACATTGACTATATCATGGTTTCATTTGCCCACTCCTTCTCTCTCCATTTGCGTGCCCCTCCTCCTTACCCTCCCTGTCCCCCAACAAAACAGGCTCATCTTCCTGGCTCCCAGGAGCTACTAAGCAGATCAAGATAGCATGGCCCCCTCCTCCTCACCAGATGTTTAATGGACAGGCCTACTTAGAACAGACAGTGAGTCCCACCAGCCTACCCTAGCTCCAAGGAACAGAAGGCCACAAGCTGGCAGTGGTCACCCACACCAGGAATCTCTTCTCCCAGGATGACCACATGCACTAGCTGATCCAGGCCCACAGAAATCACCCTGGGCCTCCCTCCCTTCTGATTCTACAGAGCTCTTTTCTCTTTTGCCAATTCCAAGGCTACCTGAGGCAAAGAAGAGAGATGGTTCCTGGGAGCAAGATGACAGTCTATCCTGCTCAAGTCTGACCACAGGTACTTACCAGAACACTGGTGCCCACTGCCAGTATAACCTGGCAGGCAGGCACAGCTGAAAGTGCTCCCCCCATGGTGAATGCACCGGGCCTGTCCAGCACAGGTGTGACTGCCATCCTCGCAAGGGTTGGGAGGTGGGACAATCACTGCAAAAAGAAAGACAGCCAAGAGATCAGGCCTGAGAGTCGGTGAGGCTTACTCCTCACAGCACCAGCAGCTGACCTGAGACGCTCGAGAATGCAGGTTCTAGGGGCCACTAAGGGCAGAATCTCAACTGAGCGAGAGTCCTCCTACACCATTCACAAGCATAGCAGAACTAGAGAGGTGCTGCTGTCCTTTTAAAACACTAGGCATGAAAATCAGTCATTCAAGCATAACAATCCAGAGTATGTGTGCACGAACACACACACACACACACACACACACACAGAGGAGTTTCTACTGTCTCCAGTGTTTTGTTATACCACTGGATTAAACCATGTAATTTCTCTATTTTATCTAGCTCCATCAACCAGATGAACTGAAGATGTCTAGAGTTCTTTTGGATCCATTCTTAAGTCTGAAGTGTGTTTTGGAACATCCTAGAAAGGGCATATTTACTATGGATGGGGCTTTTTGCCTCATGACATGGGAGTACATCATTTTTTTAAAAAGATAATCTATATTATATAGCCCAGTTTGGCCTCAAACTCAATCTTCCTGCCTTAGCCTCCCAAGTGCTGGGACTACAGGTATGTACTATTATGCTAGTCTGGGACAAGCTCCTTTGAATTTACAAATCTACCTCATTCTAAACTGAGGACTATATAGTCCTGTTTGGTACCAGGAACTGAACTGTGGAACTGTGGCACTTAGAGGGGGGGAGGGGGCGTGGGGAGGGGAGAATGACAGAAGGGGTGACAATGATCAAGATATGAGATGGTCTCTCACATACTGGATTGTTGCCAATCTTGTGTTATATCATGAGGCTAAGAATCCCAACTGAGGAGAGCTACCTCCAGTAACTCAACACCATAAATATTTAGTGGGAGGAAAACCATGATGTTAAACCAATTTATGGGGCCAAGCTGAAGAGAAACCTTGAGTTCTATCCATTTATAATGAGTTTTCACATGGCTGAGCTTCTGCACAGCACAAGTGGAAAGGACAATGAAGAAAAGAGCAGGATACATCACCATTTTGGCTGAAGACAAATGAGCTGGATACTCACAGGTGCAAGAGCGCTGGTCACCAGCGAGCTCATAGCCACTACGGCATTCACACCTGTAGCTTCCCAGCAAGTTGATACATACAGAATTGGGGCCACAGTGATGGAAGCCAGTTGCACATTCATTTACATCTAAGAAGAAATGAGAACAGGAAAGTGCTCAAGCACTCCAGAAGATGAAGGTCTCAAGACATAGTTTTCTCAGCATGGTAAGGCCTCAGTGGGACTAAAACAGGAGTTAAAACAGGATTTACTTTTCTTTATTGGCAGTATTGGGTTTTGAACCCAAAGCTTTGCTCTTGTTAGAAAGGTGTTCCACCACTGGAGTCATACCTCCAGCCCTTTTTGCTTTCATTATTTTTCACACAGGGTCTCACACTTTTTGTCAAGGCTGGCCTTGAACCATGATATTCCTGATCTTAGTCTTCTGATGGCTAGGATTACAGATGTGAGCCACAGTGCCCCACTTTTAACAGGATTTTTAAGCATCAGGTATGAATGCAAGTTTCAGATCATTAGCTGTAATAAAATTTATTTCAAGACTTTTGAGGGTCACAGGGAGGATTTTTCAATAATCAGTCTAAGAATTCTTTACATATTAAAAAGTAGGTATTTAGAAGAAAAACACTAGCCAGGTATCAGTAGCTCATACCTATAATCTTAGCTATTCATAAGGCTGAGACCTGAGGACTACAGTTCAAAGCCAATTCAGGCTGGAAGACCTGTGACTCTTATCTCCAATTAACCTCCATAAAGATGAAAGTGAAGCTGTGGTTCAAGTAGTAGAGTGTCCAGGCCCTGAGTTCAAATGCCAGTATCAGAAAAGAAAGAGACAGAGGGGAGGAAAGACAGACAAGACAGACAAGACAGACAGAGAATATATGGGACTGTGAAAACATAGAAGCTGTTGAATAATAAGGG